>NC_142518.1:95520833-95685000 GCF_057876585.1 Rhinolophus sinicus
ATGCCCAAAATTAAAGCATGAAAATCCAGGATGTAATTGAATTTGAGATTTCTCTATTGCTGTGGTGATTAAGGTCCCATTTGCCTTAAACAATTGAATCATATTCATTTCTGGCTTTGCCTCTACTCCTGCAGTTTCTTGCTCCTATAAATCAATTTTTCTTTCTGAGCATGAAGTCCAAACACTGATATGCACATAAATTCTTAAACACACAAATTATATTTCAAATGACAAAAGCCAGGATTCAGTTAACATTTCGGCCTCTCATGAAAATACTGATTAAAAATAGGCTAAATGAGAAGTTATTTTTTCTCTCTCTCATTGATTTATTCAGTTAAAGATAAATTGTATTATAAGACATTTCATTTTTGGACAGAGATAAATACTTGACAACAAACCATATACTATATAAACTCACATAACAATTTAAGCCTGTTCAGCCCTGGAGGAAAGGCAAGTTCCTAGCCAAGAATAAAAACTATCACAAATTTAATCATTTTTTGGTAGATTTTTTTCTCTAGATAACTTTAAAGGGAGTTATCTGACAGATTGCCAGAACTGGAAATGGAATTTATCCCCTAAATGGGTATCTGGGTGGAAAAAAAAACAATCCATGCATTTATCCATACATTTGATATTGAAAATAACACCTCTGATATTTGCAAGCTGAACATCTGGAATGATAATTGCTAGTAACTTCCTTGGTAAGTTCGGCTTCCAAATGCCTTGGAAGCCTTATCTACTCTATAGAGACTACGAATTCAGGATTACATCTGCCGCCCCTACCCCTTGGCCTAGGTCCAATTAGTGTCATTGGTTTGAGAGAGAAAGTAGTAATGTCACCATCTCATTTTCTCCAAACTGAAGCACTCTAGATACAAATTATTCCAAATAACCAGAAGTCTACATTTATATGAGGGAAGAGAAAACAACTACAACAACAGGTTTTTCAAGAAATAAGACAGTTTAAAAACAAACAAAAATAACCAAGTTTCCTGAGACATTTAAAATTAACTTAGTACTATCTTTCATTTCCTTCAAAAGTGCAAAGGTCCATGACAGATGTACTCCAAATGATGCCAATTCATGAGCCTAGAAAAATCCAATTATTACCACTTCCAGACTACTTGAGGGATGGTATTCCAACAGCTCCTTGGGACCACTCAGTCCAGTATCTCACTCATCTGTGGCAGAAATGAACTCTAGGTTGTGCCACTACCATCTGTCCCAGATCCCTCACAAGGTAGAACATGCTTGCTAGATTCTTCCCTTGGGTTTATGACATGCCTGGCAATGTTGAGCAGATGCCAGTGAAATTCTACTGGGATTCCAAGCCCACTTGAAAAAGATAATCTTCATTTTCATCAATTGTTACATGTTCATTTGTTCGTTTTATTTAGGACAATAAGTATTCCTGGAAAGTTTATGTATCTTATAGCAATCTCTTGCTAACCCCGTATGCTACGCAATTCTTGAAAGGTTTAATGAAGCCAAGAGAACATCTAGCACAATATAAAGGACCAGTCTATGAAGTCTTTAAAATCATCAGAAATTTGGAGATTTAAAACTACTCATTCATTTTAATTTCAGCTAGCAATCATTTCTTATATATCCTTAGGCTCAGTGCTAGGTACTAGGTATATGTAAGTGCTGGGTAGAAGGAGATAAATGATAACAACATCCTTGCCTTCAAAGTACTCACAAGCTATATGGTTTAGCGTTTACAAAGCATTTCCAAGTATATTATATCTACTTTTTGCAACAACCTTTTGAATTTGGTATTGCAAATCCCCCCTATAAATTGAGGTTCAGCAGAATTTAGGCACTTTCCAGGGTCACACAACTGCAAAATAAGTAGTCAACTCAGATTAGTGTCTCCCAGCAATAGTTCCACTCTAGCTGCCCTCGGCCCTATAGCCAACACACATAATTTCAAACATCTTTGTAGGAAAGTTAAGTTCATCTTGAAGCTCATTATTTTCCCATTGGCTTCTCCTCCATGAATGGAAATGTATTAGAAGAAATTGCAGCCGAAAAACCAACAAAGCAGAGTCTTCTTTCACCTTTGCCTTGGTGCAGCATGAGGTAAGAGAAAGAAGACTGCTGTTGTGATGCTACACTGTAGATCTCAATCATCTAAGCTACCCTAAAATGTGAATTCTCTAAAAGGCAAGTTTCATCTCTAGCACAGTGCATTTATTCTCTAATGTACAAGATATATGACAGTGAAATCCCAAAGACTGTACTGCCATAACCTTTTTCTTAAGTTTCTGTTACTAGCACTGTTGAATCAATAGAAAAAGAAAATGACAAAAGATCATGAATTTTTCTGCAGAAAGAATAACAACAACGCATATTGCAGGGGGGAAGGGCTAGGGGTTCATATCTAACCTCAAGCTTACATGTGCTCCCTGTTCCAACTTTCACAGCTCAGAATCCACTTAGCACATCTTTGGGTTTTGTCCAACCCCCTTACTTCTATAGCACAGGACAATAGACCAAACCATAACTGCTCAAGCGAAGGCTCCTTGGGGACTTATAGGACCGAACACTACGTGAAAAGTGATGCTCGGCTTGAGGTTGGCAAGTTGAAGTTTCATGAAATGAAACCAAGGGCTAGAATTACTGCAAGGAAGTTAAGTTCGTCTTTTTGTTTCTTTTTTTGGGGGGTGGGGCGGGGTCAGATAATAATGTACCCTTAAAGGTAGGGGAGGTTTCCCTCCGTTTTTTTCCTGGAAACAAGTCAAGAGTTATATCCAGGAAAAATTGGAACAATGTAAAATCAGAAAAATTGGCACTGAACCGAAAATATACTAATTTTTTTTTTAATTTTATTAAATTTATTGGGGTGACAATTGTTAGTAAAATTACATAGATTTCAGGTGTACAATTCTGTATTACATCATCTATAAATCCCATTGTGTGTTCATCACCCAGAGTCAGTTCTCCTTCCATCACCATATATTCGATTCCCCTCACCCTCATCTCGCACCCCCCACCCCAAAAGCAACAAAAGAACAAGACAAACAAATGAGAAACAGAAACTAATTTTTGTTTTATAATAAAAAGATAAATTATACAGACAAATAGATCTAATAAATTGAATAAGTACACATCCCTATATAGCAAGGTTTCTAGATTTGTAGATACCCCCAACACCATCCCGGTCACCACTATTTGGACACATTCTTGTGTTGTCAATATCCTCCTTAAATTATGGTACTCAAAAAGAGACACAATTCTCCAGATGTGGTTTGATATGTGAGGTGTGCAATCAGGCTATTTCCTCTCTTTAAAGGTTCAGTGACTTCTACTAGCCCCACCTACCCCACCCCACCTAGTAGGACATAGAGCCGGTCACTGTAGCAATATGACAGTCTTTACTACTGTGTTTCCCAAAAAATAAGACCTAGCCAGACAATCACCTCTAATGTGTCTTTTGGAGCAAAAATTAATACAAAACCCAGTCTTATTTTACTATAATAAGACCGGGTAGAATAGAATAGAATAGAATAGAATAGAATAGAATAGAATAGAATAGAATAGAATAGAATAGAATACCTGGTCGTATATTAGTTTTTGCTTCAAAAGACGCATTAGAGCTGATGGTCTGGCTGGGTCTTATTTTTGCGGAAACACAGTATTTGTTGCTGATGTTTCTGTATTCAGACCTATACAAAAACAAATGTGTTTTCATGGCCTTTTCAGTAGAAGGCTGGATATTTTTAAAAAGGAGAGCATACTTGTAGTTGGAAGGGAGGAGTAAATGAACCATTGAGCTCCCATCAAGCCCTCAAGAATAAGGTAGTCCTTACAGAAGCAGGTTACTTTTTTCAAGTCAGTTTTTCGAGCATTGTAAGAATGGCAAATACTTTATAAGAAGAACATTTTAAATTCCTAGGATAAATGCCACATAGTGGGTGGGGCTCGAAATAGTTCTTATTTTCAAGCGCAGGTACCTTAATGGAAAAAGAAAACTGAATTCATAAGGTACCTGCAATGTATATGCCAGGATCTGTGATAAATTTGCTCACATATGTCCTCTCATTTAATTTTAACATAACCATGTGTGTTTGGAATTATTTTTATTTGACTGGGGAGGAAACTGAGGCTCAGACAGGGGAAGTGAATCACACAAGGAAATACCTCTAGTTAAATACTAGGGCTGGAATTTGAATGTAGGGCAATGTAACACCAATTGCACCCTTACTAATTCCACAACATGCTTGAGTCTTGAAAACTAGATGTTGGGAGTTTCTGGTCTCAGCTCCAACATATAAAGAGCTTGGATGTCATCATTCTCAATAACAAGACAATAGCTTAACAAATTGAAAACCAGTGATTCTTCTTAGACCCATCAGGGGATTGAGATCACAGGGCAAACTGCCACTCCAAAATCTGGGAACAGACAAATTACAGAGAATCATGGCTGAGATCAGCTTACCTGGAGCAGAAGCAGCTAGAGCCATAAACTAGTATGAACGCTTAAATGGTAATTTCTACAAGTTGATATTTGAAGCTGAATACAGACTAGCTTGAGAGTTAAAAACTCCTAGGCCCCCAGTTCAATGGGTTCCCCACCCCACACTTCCATGGGATTTACCTCCAAAAAACAAAATTCTCATTGTAAAGATCTAAGAAAAGTCTCCTTGTTTTTCAGACAGGGGGAGGGGAAAAGTAATAATTTAGAAATAAACCAGGAGTGTTCCTATAACAAATGCCTGTCCAAGGAACACAACTTGACCAAAGCCTAATACCAGGGAGAAGGGCAATTAGGAAATTCCAGCCCCCTCTAGCCTTCCTGTCCCACCTAAAGGGAGAAAAAATGCTGAGAAAAAATTTATGAAGGTCACAACCCAAAGATTAGGCCCACTAAAAGACTAAGATCATTCATAAGATTATACACGACTTCCACTCCCCACCCCCGCCCCATACCTTATTACCAAAAAGATACAAACCCTATTTAAGAAGAGCTCTTAGGGAAACCCAAAATAACAGGTGAGAAAAAAATAAAACAAAGACACCAGAGGAAACTAAAGCCTCTTGCACCTATAGCCACAGTGAACATTAAATAGCCCAGCTCCTAGACAGATTAACATAAAACTTCACACCACAAGTCTAATGACTTCACTTCCTATTACCCAATATTACCCAATAATATCAATAATTTTAATAATTACAGGCCATTCTAAAAGGCAAGAAGAAGTGTGAAGAAAGACAACGCAATTATCAGAACCATACTTAGATATGGCACAGATTTTAGAGATATCAGGCAGGGAATTTAAAATAACTATTATTAGTATGTTAAGGTTTCTAAGGTAATAAGTCAACAACAAGGGAATAAGTCAAGAATAGACGGGTAATATAAATACAGAGCTGGAAACTCTCAGAAATATCAAAAGTCAATGCTAGAAATCAAAAACACAAACAGAAATGAAGTATGCTTTTCATGAGCTGATCAGTATACTGAAAAAAAGCAATGAAAGAATCAGTGAGATTAAAGAAATATCAACAGAAATTTCCCAAACCACAATGTGGAGACAAAGAAAGAATAAACAAAAAAATACAGAAAAGAATATCCAAGAACTGTGAGACAAATTCATAAGGTATAAAATGTATGTAATTGTAATTCCAGAAAGAGAGAATGGAGCAGAATAAATATTTGAGGTAAAAATGGCCAAAATTTTCACAAAATTCATGATAGACACAAAGCCACAGGTCCAGGAAGCTCAGAGAATAACAAGCATGTTGAACACCAAAACACCTCCTCCCAGGCATAACATATTCAAACTTCAGAAAACCAAAGACAGAAAGAAAATCTAAGAAGCCAGAGGAAGAAAAAATATATAATCTATAAAGAAACAAGGATAAGAATGACATTGGAGAACTGACTCTGGGTGGTGAACACACGATGTGATGTATAGATGATGTAATACAGAATTGTACACTTGAAACCTATGTAATTTTACTAACAATTGTCACCCCAATAAATTTTAATTAAAAAAAGAATTACATTGAATATCTTGTCAGAAACAATGCAAGCAAGAAGAGAGACAAGTGAAATATTTATGTTCTGTTTCCAGAAAAATTACCATTGAAAAGGGACGAAGAAATAAAAATAATGGAAGAAGGTTTTTGATTACAAAAACTGTTAAAAGCAGTTTTTCAGGAAAACTACATGGGGCAGAAAATCGGATCTATATCAAGAAAGGAAGAGCATCAGGCAAAGAATGAATAAAGGTAAAATAAAATCCTTTATTTTTTAAAAAATTGATCAAATAAATAACTGTTCAAAGTAATAATAGCAACAGTGCATTTGGTGATTATCGAATATAGATAAATAAAATGAATGACAGCAACCGGTGAAGCAATATAGTGTTGGAAGTGAACTTAGAATAGTTAAAAACTGTGTCTTGCAAACATTAGGGGAAACACTAAAAAGTTTCAAAAAGAAGTATAATTGACAGATTAACTAAGATTAGCTAAGAGAGGAGAAATCACAGAATCATACAAAGTGTTCAGTTAAAACCAGAGAAGGCAGAAAAAAAGAGGAAGATTAAAAACAACCATAACAAATAACAAGTGCAATTAATATAAAGCAGTTATAAACATGGTGGATGTTAATGCAATTACATTACTAATCACTTTAAATCTGAATGGTTTAAATATGCAAAGTAAAAAATAGAGACTATCAGAATAAATATTAAAACGAGACACAACTATATAGACTGTCTATGGAAAACACATCTTAAATATAAAGATACGGATAACGGAGACATAACATGCTGACACTAAGAAGAAAATGGAGTAGCCAAATTAATTTCAGACTTACCATACTTTGGAAGATGGAAAGTTAGCAGGGATAAAATGGGTTATATAATACAATTATGTCATGACAATAGGGTCAATTTTCCAAGAATACATAATACTTAATGTGTATGCACCTAACAATAGAGGATCAAAGAGAGTTCTGGTTAAGATGGCAGGGTAGGTAAACACTATGCTGGCCTGCTCTCATGACCACATCAAAATTGCAACGAAACTACAGAACAACCATCTTTCAGAATCGCCTGAAGTCTAGGTGAACAGAAGTGCTGGCACAAGCCATAGTTCCTTTCCCCAGCACTTGTCTGGGAGAAAGCTGCCCCTCCAGCCTCCACCCTGAAGCCGGACGACTTAGTTTCTCCTTGTAGGTCCCTGGCCCCTTTTGAGCTGTGCCGCAGCACTGGAGCTCAAAGTGAGTGAATCTGTCAGCGAGTAAGTCCATGAGCTGGCCCTTTGAAAGGAGCGCCTGGGACTCCAGCAGCCCTCTGTCTCACTCAGCCACAATCTCCAATGGTTTTCACAACCAGAAGTTGTGGGGACATCTCTCCCTTGCACTGGAAACTTCAGCTGGGGAGCCTAGCATGGATCTGGGATCCCTCGCTCCTCAGGGGTGACCGCCACAACCGAGCTATCCCTCCTGATTTTTAACTGCCACATGTGGGTGTGGGACCAGCACATTCTGCATCTCTGCTCCTTCTACCAGTCTTAATGTGGCTTCTTCTGTATATCCTTAGTTATAGAACTGTTCTATAACTCCTAAAATCTCTCAAAGGTCCACAAACTCCAAATAAGTCGCATCTAACCTCAGCAAACACTGTACGTCCTCCTGAGGCCCCCCAAGCCTGGCACTAATGGCAGCAAGCCTTGGTTCACAGATTAACCTCTCCCAGGTACCTCTAAGCCCAGCACAAGTGGCAACCATCTGCAGACCACTTTGTAGCTCATAACAAGTGGCTCCAGGCAGGGCATAGGCAGCAGCTGAACCTGGCTTGTCCCAGAGCATCTCCCAAGAGGCACCAGAACCAATACACCTGGTGCCCAGCTTTAGACCACATCAGAGCACCACCCAACCACCTCCACAAAGGACACACCCAAAGGGCAAACTCAGTAGGCAACAGAGCCCCACTAAAGCGAATCCTGCCCCATAGGGTCAGGCCCTGAAAAACAGCTCCAACACTGTAGTCACGCCCAATTGTCACAATAAATCAGCCTGGGGGTCAGTCCATCCCATTGACATGCAAATGGGAACCAAGGCTCAACTACAACAGGAGGGCACACACAACCCACACAAGGGACACACTTGGAGCAAGTGGCTCAGCTGACCAAGAGACTGCGCCACTAGGCCCCACAGCACACCTATTACATAAGGCCACTCTTCTAAGACTGGGAGAGGTAGTAGCTCTACCTAATACATAGAAACAAACAGAGGGAGATAGCCAAAATGAGGAGACAAACAAACATGTCCCAAATGAAAGAACAAAACAAACAAACAAAAAACTCCAGAAAAAGAACTAAACAAAATGGAGACAAACAATCTACTAGACAGAGTCCAAACACTGGTTGTAAGGATGCTGAATGATCTCAGGAAGAACTTGATCAAAGAAATAAGAAACATAAAAATGGAGATAAAAAACATAAAAAAAGAATTAATTAGAAATAAAGAATACAATAACTGAAATGAAGAATACATTAAAGGGAATCAAGAGTAGATTAGATGAAGCGCAAGACTGAATCAATGATTTAGAAGACAAGGTACCAGAAAACACCCAATCGGAATAGCAATAAAAAAAATTTTTTCCTCGAACTAATAAGGGATTATAACAAGGTTGCAGGATACAAAGTTAATATACAAAAGTCAGTTGCTTTTCTATATGCCAACAATGATTAACTGGTATTTCAAATTGAAAACTGGGTAGTGAACACATAATGCAATATATAGATGATGTATTATAGAACTGTACACTTGAAACCTATGTAGTTTTGTTGACTATTGTCACCCCAATAAACTTTAATAAAAAAAAAAAAAAAAACACCAGAAAATAACAGGTGTTGGTAAGAAGATAGAGAAATTGGAATCTTTGTGCATTATTGGTGGGAATGTAAATGGTATAGCAGCCACTGTAGAAAACAGTATGGGGGTTCCTCAAAAAATTAAACAGAATTACCATGATAAAAAACAACAACAAAAGCAACACCCCACAATACCACTTATATTAGCACCAAAAATAATGGAATGCTTAAGTATAATTCTAACAATAAATAGAGAGATACCCCATGCTTATAGATAGAAACACTCAATATTATTAAGAAGCCAATTATTCCCAATATGATCTATAGAATCAATGGAATCCCAATCAAAATCCCTGCAAATTATTTTGTGGATATAAATACTGAAGTTTATATGGAAGGGCAAAAGACTCAGAATAGCCATCACAACACTAAAAAATAACAAAGTTGGAGGACTCGTACTACCTGATTTCAGCAATTCCTAAAAAGTTACAGTAATCAAGATAGATGGTATTGGTAAAATAATAAACAAATAGATCAGTGGAACAGAATACAGAACCAAAAACAGACTCACAAAGGACAAAAGCACTTCAGTGGAGAAAGATAATCTTTTCAACAGATGGTTCTGAAACAACTTAACACAAATATGCAAAGAAATAAATCTAGATGCAGATCTAAAAACTTTCATAAAAATTAACTCAAAATAGATTGCAGATCTAAATGTAAAATGCAAAATTATGGAACTTCTACAAGAAAACATGGAAGAAGTTTTTTTTTTATTAGTTTCAGGTGTACAAAACAATGTAATAGACATTTCACCCTTCACAAATTGATAACCCCCCTCCCCAAATCTATTGCCCCCGGACATCATACATATCTATTACAATTCCATTGACCCTGTTCCCTAGGTTTTAGCAACAAGGTTTTAGATTCAACATCAAAAGTATAATCCCTGAAATAAATAATTGATAAGTTGAACTTTATTAAACTTAAAAACATCTGTAATGTTCAGAGAATGAAGAGAAAAAGCATCTGTTAGGAGAACAAAAAAAAAATAAGCCACAGACTGTGAGAAAATATTTGTAAAACGTATGTGATAAAGGAAGGACTTGTATCCAACATATACAAAGAACTCTTAAAATTCAACAATAAGAAAATAAACAACCCAATTAAAAATGGACAAAACATCTGAAGAGACATCTTACCGAATAGGTGTAGATGGCAAATACGCATGATATGTTCAATACCATCATTAGGAAATTGCAATTTAAAACAATAATGAGATACAACTACACAGGTTATTAGAATGCCTAAAATTCATAACACTGACAATACCGAATTCTGACAAGGATGCAGAGCAACACTGCTGGTGGAAATGCAAAATACAGACACTTTGGAAGATAGTTTGGCAACTTATTATAAAACTAAACATTCTCTTACCATGTGATCCAGCAATTGAGCTCCTAGATATTTACCCAATTGAGTTGAAAATTTATGTTCACAGAAAAACCTACACATGAATGTTTATAGCAGCTTTTTAAAAATAATTGCACAAAACTGGAAGCAAGCAAGATGTCCTTCAACAGGATAAGCAAACAGTGGTATCTATACAATGAAATACTACTTAGCAATAAAAAGAAATCAGCTATCAAGCCACCAAGAGAGATGGAGGAATCATAAATGTTTATTGCTAAGTAAAAGAAGCCAGTCAACATTCTGGAAATGGCAAAACTATGGATACTCTAAAAAGATCATTGATTACAAGGGATTTGGGTGGGGGACAGTAGAGGCGGGAGGGTGAATAGGTGAAGCACGTGGATTTTTAAGGTGGTGAAACAGTTCTGTATGATATTCTAATGGAGGATGCAAGACATTATGCATTTGTTAAAACCCATAGAAGTGTGCAAGCCAAAAAAGTAAATCTTAATGTAAACTATGGAGTTTAGTTAATAATAATGTGTCCATACTGATTCATTAATTATAACAAATGTACAACACGAATGCTAATAATGTTCATAATATAGGAAACCGTGTGCAGTGGAGAAGGAGCAAATAGAAACTCAGTACTATCTGCTTGGTTTTTGTTTATATCTAAAACTGTTGTAAACAATAAAGTCTACTAATTATCTTATTTTTTATTAGTTTCAAGTATACAAAACAACATAGTGATTAGATATTTATATGCCTCACAGAGTGATAACCCCAATAAGTCTATTACCTATGTGATACTATACAAAGTAACTAAAATATTATTAACTATATTCTCTATACTGCACTATATATCCCATGACTATTTTTTAAATTATAGCTGACATTCAATATTATTTTATATTACTTTCAGGTGTATAATGTAGTGGTTACACATTTATATAATTTATGAAGTGCTCCCCCCCAATAAGTCTATCCACCTGATATTACACATAGTTTTCACAATATTATTGACCATATTCCCCATATTGTACTTTACAGCCCCATAACTCTTTTGTAACTATACCAATATGTACTTCTTAATCCCTTCACCTTTCTCACCCAGCCCTACAACCCCCACCTATCTATTAAACATCAGTTTGTTCTCTGTATTTATGAATATGTTTCTGTTTTGCTTGTTCATTTTATTCTTTAGATTCCAAATATACATGAAATCATATGGTATTTGTATTTCTCAGTCTGACTTACTTTACTTAGCATAATACCCTCTGGGTCCATTCATGTTGTCGCAAGTGGTTAGATTTCATTCTATTTATATGACATACAATAATAGCTCATTGTATACATGTATATGTACCACCATTTCTTTATCCAGTCATCTCTTGATGGGTATTTCAGTTGTTTTCATATCTTGGCTATTGTAAATAGTGCTGCAGTGAACACAGGCATGCTTTTTTTTTTTTTGAATTAGTGTTTTGGATTTGTGGGGACTGGACTTGTGGGGTCACAAGGTAGTTCTATTTTTAATTTTTTTGAGGAACCTCCATACTGTTTTCCATAGTGGCTGCACCAATTTACAATCCCACCACCTTTGACAATGATTCCCTTTTCTCCACATCCTCATGAACATTTGTTTGTTGATTTATTCATGATGGCCATTTTGACAAATGTGAGGTGAAATCTGATTGTAGTTTTTATTTGCATTTCTCTGATGATTAGTGATGTTGAGCATCTTTTCTTATGTCTATTGGCCATGTGTATATCCTCTTTGGAGAAATGTCTATTTAGGTCCTCTGTCCAGTTTTTAATTGGATTGTTTGTTTTCTCAGTATAGAGTTGTATGAGTTTTTAAATAAATTTTAGATATTAACCATTATCTGATGCATCATTGGCAAATATCTTCTCCCAATCAGTAGGCGGTCTTTTTGTTTTGTTGATGATTTCCTTTGCTGTGAAAAAAGCTTTGTAATTTGATGTAGTCCCATTTGTTTATTTTTTCTTTTGTTTCTCTTGCTCAGGGAGATATATCAGTAAAAATATTACTAAGGGTAATGTCTGAGAGTTTATTGCCTATGTTTTCTTCTAGGAGTTTTTATGGTTTCGGGTCTTACATTTAAGTCTTTAATCCATTTTGAGTTTATTCTTCCATATGGAGTAAAAAGGTGGCCCAGTTTCATTTTTTGCATATATCTGTCCAATTTTACCAGCACCATTTATTGAATAGACTATCTTTGCCCCAATATATATTCTTGCTTCCTTTGTCATAGATTAAATGACCAAACAGACAGGCATGGATTTATTTCTGGGCTCTATTTTGTTCCATCAATTTATGTGCCTGTTTTTATGCCAATACCATGCTGTTTTGATTACTATGACCTTATAGTATATTTTGATATCAAGTAGGGTGATACCTACAGCTTTGTTCTTATTTCTCAGGATTGGAGTGGCTATTTGGGGTTTTCTATGGTTCCATGTACATTTTAGGATTATTTGTTCTAGTTCTGTGGAAAATGCCATTGGTATTTTGATAGGAATTGCGTCAAATCTATAAATTGCTTTGCATAGTATGGGCATTTTAACTATATTAATTCTTCGTATCCATGAGCATGATATATTCTTCCATTTATTTGCATCTTCTTTAATTTCTCTGTTCAAAGTCTTATACTTTTCTGAGTATAGGCCTTTTACTTCCTTGGTTAAATTTATTCCTAGGTATTTTTTGATGTGATTGTAAATGGAATTGTTTTCTTAATTTCTCTTTCTGATAGTTTGCTATTGGTGTATAAAAATGTAAACCATTTCTGAATATCAATTTTATATCCTGTTACTTTACTAAATTCATTTATCAATTCTAACAGTTTTTTGGAATCTTTAGGGTTCTCTATATATAGTATCATGTCATCTGTGAATACTAACAGTTTGACTTCTTTCTTTCCCATTTGAATGCCTTTTATTTCTTTTACTTGTCTGATCGCTGTGACCAGGACTTCCAGTACTACGTTGAATAAAAGTAGTGAGAGTGGACATCCTTGTCTTGTTCCAGATCTTAAGGGATATGCTTTTAGCTTTTCCTCATTCAGTATGATGCTAGCTGTGGATCTGTCATATATGGCCATTATTATGTTTAGATATGTCCCCTCTATTCCAATCTTGCTTAGAGTTTTTTTTTTATCATAAACGGACGCTGGATTTTGTAAAATGCTTTCACTGTATCCATTGATATGGCCATCTGATTTTTATTTTTCGTTTTGTTAATGTGGTGTATCACATTAATTGATTTGCGGATATTGAACCAATCTTGCATACCAGGAATGATTCCCACTTGATTGTGGTGTATGATCTTTTCAATGTATTGCTGAATTCAGTTTGCTAATATTTTGGTAAGGATTTTTGCTTCTATGTTCATCAGGTATATTGGCCTATAGCTTTCTTTTTTTTCTAATGTCTTTGTCTGGTTTTGAAACCAGGGTAATGGTGGCCTCGTAGAATGTTTTGGAATACTTTGAAAAGAATAGGTGTTAATTCCTTTTTGAATGTTTGGTAAAATTCAACTGTGAAGCCATCTGGTCCATGACTTTCATTCATTGGGAATTTGTTGATTATTGATTCAATTTCATTAGTTGTAATCGACTGGTTCAGATTTTCTGTTTCTTCTTGATTCAGCCTTAGAAGATTGTATGCTTCTAGAAATTTATCCATTTTTTCTATGTTGTCCAATTTGTTGGTGTATAATTGCTCGTAGAATTTTTTAAAAATTTTTTGCATTTCTGTGGTGTCTGTTGTCACTTCTCCTTTTACATTTCTGATTTTACTTATTTGTGTCTTCTCTCTTTTTTTCTTGATGAGTCTGGCTAAAGGTTTATCAATTTTGTTTATCTGTTCAAAGAACGAGGTCCTCAATTCATTGATCTTTTGTATTTTTTTTTCTTTTTTTAATTTTATTTTATTAAATTTATTGGGGTGACAATTGTTAGTAAAATTACATAGATTTCAGGTGCACAATTCTGTATTACATCATCTATAAATCCCATTGTGTGTTCATCACCCTGAGTCAGTTCTCCTTCCATCACCATATATTCGATCCCCCTTACCCTCATCTCCCACCCCCCACCCCCCGCCCCCCTTACCCTCTGGCAACCACTAAACTATTGTCTGTATCTATGAGTTTCTGTTTCTCATTTGTTTGTCTTGTTCTTTTGTTGTTTTTGGTTTATATACCACATATCAGTGAAATCACATGGTTCTCTGCTTTTTCTGTCTGACTTGTTTCGCTCAGCATTACTCTCTCAAGATCCATCCATGTTGTCACAAATGTTCCTATATCATCTTTTCTTACTGCCGAATAGTATTCCATTGTGTGTATATACCACAACTTCTTTATCCATTCATCTATCGAAGGACATTTTGGTTGTTTCCATGTCTTGGCCACCGTAAACAAAGCTGCAATGAACATTGGAGCACACGTGTCTTTATCTCTAAATGTTTTCAGATTTTTTGGGTAGATACCCAGGAGAGGGATTGCTGGGTCATATGGCAATTCTATTCGTAATTCTTTGAGGAACCTCCACACTGCCTTCCATAACGGCTGCACCAGTCTGCATTCCCACCAACAGTGTATGAGGGTTCCTTTTTCTCCACAGCCTCTCCAACATTTGTTACTATTTGTCTTGTTGATGATAGCCATTCTGACTGGGGTGAGGTGATATCTCATTGTGGTTTTGATTTGCATTTCTCTGATGATTAGTGATGTTGAGCATTTTTTCATATGTCTATTTGCCATTTGTATGTCCTCTTTGGAGAAATGTCTCTTCAAGTCCTCTGCCCATTTTTCAATTGGGTTGTTTGTTTTTTTGTTGTTGAGTTGCATTAGTTCCTTGTATATTCTGGATACTAGCCCCTTATCGGAGGCACTGTTTGCAAAAATCTTCTCCCATTCAGTTGGTGGCCTCTTTATTTTGTCAATGGTTTCTTTTGCTGTGCAGAAGCTTTTAAGTTTCATATAGAACCATTCGTTTATTTTAGCTTTTACTTCCATTGCCTTTGGAGTCAAGTTCATAAAATGCTCTTTGAACCCAAGGTCCATAAGTTTAGTACCTATGTTTTCTTCTATGCAGTTTATTGTGTCAGGTCTTATGCTTAAGTCTTTGATCCATTTTGAATTAACTTTGGTACATGGTGACAAATAGCAGTCCAGTTTCATTCTTTTGCACGTGGCTATCCAATTCTCCCAGCACCATTTATTGAAGAGGCTGTCTTTGCTCCATTGTATGTTTTTAGCTTCTTTGTCAAAAATTATCTGTCCATATTTATGTGGTTTTATTTCTGGGTTCTCAATTCTATTCCATTGGTCTATGTGTCTGTTTTTCTGCCAATACCATGCTGTTTTGATTATTGTAGCCCTGTAGTACAAGCCAAAGTCAGGAAGTGTGATACCTCTATTATTGTTCTTTTTCCTTAAGATTGCTTTGGCTATTCGGGGTCTTTTGTGGTTCCAAACAAATCTGATGATTTTTTGTTCTATTTCTTTAAAATATGCCATTGGGATTTTGATGGGGATTGCATTGAATCTGTATATTGCTTTGGGTAATATGGCCATTTTAACTATGTTGATTCTTCCAATCCATGAGCACGGAATGTCTTTCCATTTCTTTGTGTCTTCTTCAATTTCTTTCAAAAATGTCTTATACTTTTCAGCATATAGGTCTTTCACATCCTTGGTTAAGTTTATTCCTAGGTATTTTATTCTTTTTGCTGCGATTGCAAAAGGAATTGTTTTTTGTATTTCTTTTTCTGAGATTTCATTGTTAGTATATAGGAAGGCAATGGACTTTTGTGCGTTGATTTTGTAGCCGGCAACTTTACTGTATTCGTTGATTGTTTCTAATAGCTTTTTGGTGGAGTCTTTAGGGTTTTCTATATATAGCATCATGTCATCTGCAAAGAGTGATAATTTAACTTCTTCATTCCCAATTTGGATGCCTTTTATTTCTTTCTCTTACCTGATTGCTCTGGCAAGGACTTCCAACACTATGTTGAAAAGCAGAGGTGATAGGGGACATCCCTGTCGTGTTCCTGAACGTAGAGCAAAGGGCTTCAGTTTTTCTCCATTAATTATGAGATTAGCGGAGGGCTTGTCATATATGGCCTTTATTATGTTAAGGTATTTTCCTTCTATACCCATTTTATTAAGTGTTTTAATCATAAATGGATGTTGTATCTTGTCAAATGCTTTTTCTGCATCAATTGATAGAATCATATGATTTTTGCCCTTTATTTTGTTTATGTGATGTATCACATTGATGAATTTGCGTATGTTGAACCATCCTTGTGCCGCGGGGATGAACCCCACTTGGTCGTGATGAATAATCTTTTTAATGCATTGTTGTATTCGATTTGCTAGAATTTTATTTAGGATTTTTGCATCGGTATTCATCAGAGATATTGGTCTGTAGTTTTCTTTTTTTGTGCTGTCCTTACCAGGTTTTGGTATCAGGGTAATGTTGGCCTCATAAAATGAGTTAGGGAGTACTGTCTCTTCTTCAATTTTTTGGAAGAGTTTGTGCAGAATTGGTATTAGATCCTCTTTGAAGGTTTGGTAGAATTCACTAGTGAAGCCATCTGGTCCCGGACTTTTGCTTTTGGGAAGGTTTTGGATGACTGATTCAATTTCGTTACTGGTGATCGGTCTGTTTAGATTTTCCAGTTCTTCATGGTTCAGCCTTGGAAGGCTATATGTTTCTAAGAACTTGTCCGTTTCTTCTAGGTTGTTGAATTTGGTGGCATATAGTCCTTCATAGTATTCTTGGATGATCCTTTGTATTTCTGTGGTGTCCGTGATAACTTCCCCTTTTACGTTTCTGATTTTGTTAATCAGTGTCTTCTCTCTTTTTATCTTAGTAAGTCTAGCCAAGGGTTTGTCAATTTTGTTAATCTTTTCAAAGAACCAGCTCCTTGTCATATTAATTTTTTCTATTGTCTTTTTGTTCTCTATTTCATTTAGTTCTGCTCTAATTTTTCTTATTTCCTTTCTTCTGCTGACCTTGGGTTTTACTTGTTCTTCTTTTTCTAGTTCTTTAAGGTGTAACATGAGGTTATTTATTTGGGAGTTTTCTTGTTTCTTGAGATAAGCCTGTAATGAGATAAATTTCCCTCTTAAAACTGCTTTCGCTGCATCCCAAAAATTTTGCTAGGATGTATTTTCATTGTCATTTGTTTCTATGTATCTTTTGATCTCTCCTCTAATTTCTTCTTTGACCCAGTCCTTCTTTAAAAGTATGTTATTTAATCTCCATGTATTTGTATTTTTTCCCGCTTTCTTTTTACAGTTGATATCCAATTTCAAAGCCTTGTGATCAGAGAATATGCATGGTATGATTTCAATCTTCTTAAATTTGTTGAGACTGATTTTATGTCCCAATATATGGTCTATCCTTGAGAATGTTCCATGTACACTAGAAAAGAATGTATAGTCTGATGTTTTAGGATGAAGTGCTCTATAAATGTCAATTATGTCCATTTCATCTAATGTGTCATTTAGGGCTACTATTTCGTTATTTATTTTCTGTTTGGATGATCTATCCATAGCTGACAATGACGTATTTAAGTCCCCTAGTATAATTGTATTTTGGTCAATTTCTCCCTTTAGTTCTGTTAGTAGTTGCTTGGTGTATTTCGGTGCTCCCTGATTGGGAGCATAAATATTGATGACTGTTATGTCTTCTTGTTGTACAGTCCCCTTCACCATTATGAAATGTCCATCTTTGTCTCTTGTTATCTTTTTCACCTTGAAGTCTGTTTCATCTGATATCATTATGGCTACACCTGATTTTCTCTGGGTACCATTTGCTTGGAGTGTCAATTTCCACCCTTTCACTTTGAGTCTATGCTTGTCCTTGTAGCTGAGATGTGTCTCCTGGAGACAGCATATGGTTGGGTTTAGTTTTTTGATCCAATCTGCTACTCTGTGCCTTTTTATTGGTGAGTTCAGTCCATTTACATTTAGGGTGATTATTGATATGTGAGGATTTCCTGTCATTCTATCTTTAGTTTTCTGGTAAGGCTGTGTCTCCATTGTTTCTTTGCCTTTTTGTTGTTGTCTATTATTTCTGTGTGGTGGTATTCTATGATGTTTCCCTCTGTTTCTTCTTTTATTTCAGTATATATTTCAATTCTGGATTTATTTTGAGTGGTTACCCTTAAGTTTATGTAAAAGAAAGTTTGATATTTAGAGTATTCCATTTTCTTCAGCACGCTTACTTTCTCCATTCCCATATTCCGGTTCAGGCCTTTACTCTCCCCCTTTTTGAGTTGTGGTTGCCACAAATTGTCCCTGTTGATGGTGGTCGAATAGCCTCCTTTAGTATTTCTTGTAGTGCAGGTCGTGTATTAGAAAATTCCCTCAGCTTCTGTATGTCTGTAAAGGTCTTTATTCCTCCTTCATATCTAAAGGATATCTTTGCTGGATATATTATTCTTGGCTCATGGTTTCTCTCTTTCAATAGTTTGAATATTTGGTTCCACTCCCTCCTGGCTTGTAGAGTTTCTGCTGAAAAATCTGATGATAATCTAATGGGCTTTCCTTTGTAAGTTACCGTCTTCTTTTCCCTGGCTGCCTTGAGGATTCTTTCTTTGTCGTTGATTTTAGACAGCTTCAATACAATGTGCCTTGGAGAAGGTCTGTTGGGATTGAGGTAACTAGGTGTTCTATTTGCTTCTTGGATTCGAGGGTCCAGTTCTGTCCACAAATTTGGGAACTTCTCATCGACAATTTGTTTGAATATATTCTCTGTTCCCTTCTCTCGTTCTTCTCCTTCTGGTATGCCCATTATTCTTATGTTGCTCTTTCTGATGGAGTCAGAAAGTTCTTGTAGAGTTCTTTCATTTCTTTTTAGTCTCAAGTCTCTTTCTTCTTCCATCTGTGTCATTTCCAGGTTTCTATCTTCGATGTCACTGATTCTTTCCTCCATCTGGTCAACTCTACTACCTAAGCTGGTTATTTCATTCTTAATTTCTTCTATTGAGTTCTTAATCTCCAGAAATTCTATTTGGTTCTTTTTTAAGATTTCAATCTCTTTTGTAAAATGCTCATGCTGTTCTTTGATTGAGTTTCTGAGCTCATTTAACTGCCTATCTGTGCTTTCTTGTATCTCGTTGAGTTTTTTCAGAACTGCAATCTTGAATTCTCTGTCATTTAAGTCACATATTTCTGTATCTTTAAGTGCCTTTTCTGGATATTTTTCACTTTCTTTCTGAGCTATCTTGTTGCCTTGGTTATTCATGGCGGTTACTGGTTTACTATTTCTCTTCCTAGACATCTACAGGAGTGACTTCTGCAACAGGTTGATAGAAAGCAGTCTTTCTTTTGTTTGCCAGTACTTGTTGGTAGAATGTTTTATTATTTCTCCAACTGCAACCTATTTTTCTTCTCCCACACAGTAGTGCTATGTTTTCTCTGCACTATTCCAATGTCTCACACAATGGGGGGATTCCCTGGGAGACGGGCTTCTCCTCTGTTAATAGTTCATCTAGGTCACAGGGCGCAGTGTCCCGGTGGGTATGCGGAGAGCTTTTGATGTTCCAAAGCTCTTCCAAGCTCCTGATTCAGAGCCCGTATGTTTCAGCAGTTCTGTTTACTCCTGCAGGGATCCGCCCAGATAGGTGGAGTCAGGGGCGGGGTGAGTTGTGAGAGGTGGCCCAGAGCAATGGCGGCGACCACCACCACAGCCGGTCCTGCTTCCACAGCTCCCTCCCCTTTGCTGGAACTAGTTGGGCTGTGAATTTGTGTTTGCGGTCCACAATTCTCAAAACAGCAAATTTTCTGTTGTTTTGATCTGACACTGCTACTGTTTCGCTTCTAGCACCGGGCAGGTGGGGGCGGGGCGAGCTCTGGGAGGGGAGGGAGGGGGCGGCTAGTCTCAGTGCCTAAGGCTCCGTTCTCTGCTCGGCAGTGCGGGCTTAAACCACCGTTTTCAGCCTTTTTCCCTCAGTCTTTTCTCCGAGGTCTCTGCCGTGAGCGTTGGGTTCAGCCGTGTTATATGCTGTCCCCTCAGCCCTGTGGAGCCCTGGCGGAGTCCTAGCAGTCCGAGTTCTTCCCTCACTCGCAGCTGCGGTGGTTCCGGGAAGCAGCGAGCTCGGCGCACTGAGCTAGGTCTGCGTCCTGCGCCCGCGCGGCTCCTTCTCCGCGCGCTTCTCCCTTTCCTCCTCCCTCCACTTGCGCGAATCTACCACCTGTGGGTGATTTCAGTCGGTAGTGGGCCTCTTCGTCTTGCCTGTCTGCTGTGCAGGGAGTCCTTTGTGGAGTTTTTGTTGTTCAATTCTTTGTAAATTCCAGGGGAGCTTTACAGAGGCTCACCTCACGCCGCCATTTTTCCGGAAGTCTATTTTGTATTTTTTTTAGACTCAGTTTATTTCTGCTCTGATCTTTATTATTTATATCCTTCTTCTCACTTTGGGTTTTGTTTGCTGTTCTTTTTCCAGTTCCCTTAGGTATAAAGTTAGAATGTTTCAATTTTTTCTTGTTTCATAAGGTAGGTCTGCTTTGATATGAATTTCCCTCGTGGGGCTGCTTTCACTGTTTCCCATCGATTTGGGGTCATTGTGGCTTCAATTTTGGTTGTCTCAAGCTATCTTTTGCTTTCTCCTTGATCTCATAGTTGACCAATTCATCGTTTAGTAGCATGTTATTAGCCTCCATGTGTTTGTGAGTTTTTCAGGTTTTATTTTGTAATTGATTTCTAGTTTCATACTACTATGGGCAGAGAAGACACTTGATAAAATTTCAGTTTTCTTAAATTTATTGAGACTTGTTTTGTGGCCTAACATGTATTCCATCTTGGAAAATGTGCCATGCACACCTGAAAAGAATGTTTATTCTGCTGCTTTAGAGTGAAATACTCTAAGACTATGTACTAAATCCATCTTGTCTAGTGTGCCTTTTAAGGCTCTTGTTTCCTTGATGAATTTTTGTCTAGAAGATCAGTCCATTGAAGTCAATGGGGTGCTGAAGTCCCATTCTATAATTTTGTTACTGTTAATCTCTCCTTTTATGTCGGTCAATATTCGTTTTATGTATTTAGGTGCTCCCGTTTAGTGCATAGCAGTTTACTAGGGTTACGTCCTCTTGGATTGATCTCCTTATCATTGTGCAATGTCCATCTTTGTCTCTTTTACAGTGTTCATTTTAAAGTCTATTTTGTCTGATAGAAGCATTGCTACGCCAGATTTTTGTTTGTTTGTTTCCATGTGCATGAAATATCTTTTGTCCATCCCTTTACTTTCAGTCTCTGTGTGTCTTTTGATCTGAGCTCAGTCTTTTGTAGACAGCATATCCATGGGTCTTATTTTCTTATCCATTCAGCTACCCTGTTTTTTGGAGCATTTAATCCATTTACATTTAAAGTGATTATTGATAGGTACATAGTTATCGCCATTTTATTATTCATATTTTTAATCTTTTGTTTTCCCCCTTCTTCTTCTTAAAGAAGTCCCTTTAACATTTCTTGTAATACCAGCTTGGTGGTAATGAATTCCTTTAGCTTTTTATTGTCTGGGAAGTTCTTTATCTCTTCTTCTATTTTAAATGATAGCCTTGATGGGTAGAGTAGTCTTGGTTGTAGGCCTTTGCTTTTCATCACTTTGAATATTTTCTGCCATTCCCTTCTGGCCTGCAAAGTTTCTGTTGAGAAATCGACTTATAGTCTTATAGGCACTCCCTTGTGAGTAACTAGTTGTCTTTCTCTTGCTGCTTTTGGGATTCTGTTTATCTTTAACCTTTGCCATTTTAATCATGATGTGTCTTGGTGTGGGCCTGTTTGGGTTCATCTTGTTTGGGACTCTCTGCAGTTTCTGGCCTTGTGTATCTATTTCCCTCACCAGGTTAGGGAAGTTTTCAGTCATTATTTTTTCAAATAGGTTCTCAATCCCTTGCTCCCTCTCTTCTCCTTCTGGTACTCCTATGATGCAAATGTTATTATGCTTGATGTTGTCCCAGAGGTCCCTTATACTATCTTCATTTTGTTATTCTTTTTTTCTTTTTGTTGTTCTGATGGGGTATTTTCTGCTACCTTGTCTGCTAAAATGCTGATTTGATCCTCTGCTTCATCTTATCTTTTCTGTTGATGCCATCTGATATAGTCTTCATTTCAGTTATTGCATTCTTTATTTCTGACTGGTTCCTTTTTTTATTCTTTCTCTGTCCTTTATGGTTATTATCTCTGTGTTGAAGTTCTCACTACATTCCTAAGCATTCTTATAACTAATATTTTAAATTCTCACTCTGGTAGGTTGGTTGCCTCCATTTCATTTAGCTCCTTTTCTGGAGTTTTCTCCTGTTCTTTTAATTTGGGGCATGTTTCTTTGTTTCCTCATTCTGGCTGCCTCTCTGTGTTTGTTTCTATGTATTATGTAGCTCTTCTATGCCGCTCAGTCTTTGCCTGGTGGCCTTATGTAATATGTGTACTTTGTGGTCCAGTGATGCAGTCTCCCTGGTCACCTATGCGTGTGTTCCAGGAATGTGTCTTGTGTGTGTTGTGTGTATTCTCCTGTTGTAGTTGAGCCTTGATTGCTTTTGGCACATCAGTGGGTAGGATTCCCTCTCAGGCTGACTGGCTGTGAAGATTGGGTACGCCCACAACGTATGAGTTGCTGTGTGTGGGCTAACCCCTCAGAGAGGGTTCGCCTGAGCAGGCTCTTGTGCCTGTTGAGGCCACCCTTTGGGTGGCCACTTGTGGCACTAACCAGGTAATCCTCTGGTGTGGTTTGAGGCCAGCCTCTGGGTATGTTGTTTCTGGTGCCTTTTGTGAGGGGCTCCTGTGCAGGCCAATTCCAGCCTGGCCTGTGACCAGGGCTACCTCACAGGAGCTACAAAGCTATATGCAATTGGTTGCTATCTCTTTTGGACATGGAGGCATGTGGGGGTAGCCTGGCCATGAACCGAGGCCAGCTGCCATCATTATTGGGTCTGAGAAGCTCATCAAAAGGCCGATGGCCTTCCTAAGCTTGTTGCCACCTGCTGGCTGCCCATGAAGTTCAGCCACTGAAAGAGCATCTTTAGGTGCATGGGCTGGCTGGTTGACCCTGTGTTGACAGTGCCCCTGGCAGTGCCACCCAAGTTGGGTGGTGCAGGGTCCCAGGGAGTCACAGGGTGTGGCTGATGAGTTTCACAAAGTTAATACAAATTCTGTTCTTGTGCTGAGTATGTGGCCACTCTGAAAAAGGCCCATAGAACACTGTGGCAAGCTGCCGCTCACCATGGGCCCACAGATCTCCAAGAGCTGCCCAATAAAGTGTGCAGTGCAAGCTGGAGCTGAACACCCATCACCGAATATTTCCCAGGCTACTGTGGGCTACCCATTGCTATACAAGCCTCCTGCAGCTTGCGAGGTGGGGCTGGCTGCCCAGGAGCTGAGAGTGTCCCTGGCAATGATGCAATAGCTGGATAGGATCCAAGGGAGTCACCATGATGGTGTGCATATGAGCAGATTTGACCAGACCAATGCAATCTCAGATCTGGCCCTACAGGGGTGGGTTCAACACAGAAAAGATGGAATCCTCCTGTAGGTTACACATGAGGCAGGCTCCACCCAGAGATAACGGCCACTATCCCACTAGCCCTTGCCCTGAAATCACACAACTCAGTCTTTCCCTGTATGTCTCTCGGACTTAGCGAGTTGCTGCCCCTCCACTGGAGCCCAGGGTGAGTGCTTGCAAATGATCAAGTCTGTGTGCAGACCCTTTAAGAGGACATCTGTGTTTCCTGCCACCTTCCATCTCACCAGGATGGACAAACAGAATCCTCACTAATTTTAACTGCCAGATGTTGTGGGGACTCCTCTTTCTGGCACAAGACCCCTGGGCTGGAGAACCTGGTATGGGGCTGGGACCCTTCCAGGAGTACTTCCACTGCCAAGGTGTCTCTCCCAGTGCCACACCTGTGGGTTTGGGATTAGCCTGTTTTGTGTCTCTGGCCCTCTTACCAAGTTTTTATGTGGCCTCTTCTTTATATCCTTAGTCATATGGGTTCTGTTCAGCTAGTTTTCAGATGAATCTGAAGGCTGATTGTTCTACAATTGAGTTGTAATTTTAATGTGATCATGGGAGGCAGCAAACATAGCATTTACCTATTCTGCCATCTTGGAACTTCTGTGATGTTTCTTTTGTGTGCGTGCATTTTGTTAATCAGAAAAACTGGATCTTGGAAATCAGTCCTTGATGTAATCAGTGACTAGAACCAGTGAAAAGTGTTAACTCACTCCCTCTTTTTCTCTCCAATCTGCGTTGACATTTCTTTCATGAGTTAGGGAGTTTTAGCACATAATAAATACCATATGGCATTAATGTAATTTTAATTGGAAAAACCACCGGAAAAAGTTAATGGACCAAATCACCCAAATAGGTAACACATTTCAAAGTTATTTTTGAAAATTGAATGATTTTTTAAAAATCAGCCACATAAAAATGGCAAGTTTAGTTTGTAAGAAAAGCCCCCATGTTTTCTACAATAGTTCACAGAGAAGGCACTAAAAGTGTTGCTCCAAGTTCTGTTTGTTTTTTCTGGCATTTTATGTTCCACATGAATTTAAGAGGAATTGAGCAAGCTTATAAATAAGTTGCTATTAAATCTAAGCCATTTATTTGTGCAGGCCCATTATCAGACTATTAATGTACCTAATCTTGCTTTTTTTTTAAAAAAAAAAATAGGCTTCTAAATACATACCAAGGTACGTCAATTAGAAAAATGAGTTAAAGAAAAAAAATGAAAGAAATATTTTTTCAAGAGCTATTACATATATGATCCGATAGATAGGCAGACAGATAGGTAGACAGACAGACAGACAGACAGACAGACAGATATGTATTGTTTGCCTAAGGATACTATAGACCAAAGAAGACAATTAAAATGATTCACTCAAAGAATCATCAGAAATAAGAAATGAATACCCATAACTACTAGAAAATTTATGACCCTACAACAGTTGACCACCCTTTGCCCCATTAGCCCAATTAGTTCTTATCATTTACTCTCCTTTAGTTTTTCTGTAAAACTAGATTGTTTTAACCTTCTGGACACTGTGATTCATGTACCAATCATTTTTCCCTCTTCACATTTGTTGCTAGAAAGCACAGACCAAATTTATGGTCTACCTCTATCGAGCATGATAAACTTCATGTCATGCATCATGTGTCATAACCTTAGTTCTGGCTCCATCAGACTTCCCTACCTATATTTTCCCCTTTCCCTGATTGCTCCTATGTATTTTAGTTGCATTGTATTTTGTTTTTATCATGTGCAGTTTTGTGGAGCATTTTAAATTCCTTATGGGACAAGATAGGATATAAATAGGTAGGTAGATAAACAAGAATAAGAGAAAGAGGAGCTCTAACTACCACTTAAAGACAAAACATTGTTTCAACAGTGTATTCTCACAAGTTTGAGTAGTAATTATATAAATAATTTGTTTTCATAAATGGCCAGACCCTTATCAGGGGCTCATTAGCAGCCTAACACTGTTTTCTCCAGCAGTTGTCAGGGACCGAGGTTAAATCTGTATACATGATCCTTCTGAAATCTTTTATCGTTTTACCTTGACCATGTCTTGAAAATGGTGCTCAAATGTTGTAACTTTAAAGATATGTAGGCACTAATAAAACCAGCTTCATCACAGCTCACAATCTGTTTTCACATTGGATTCAGGAACAAGCCACCCTTGAAAAATCAGGAAAATGACTAAACAGAATATCGTAGGGAAACCCCAGACAATGACTTGTTTCTAAAATTGATAAAACTTTATTTTAAGAACAATTTGTCTTGCAGAAGCCACTGGGGTTTAGTAACTCATTTTACTGTCAACACACCAAGAATAACTCTTGTAAGTTATTATAAGAGACTTTGTGGGCCAGCATTTTTCATGCTGGACCATACCTTGCCCTATCATCTCAACAAGTTAGTTCAGTTATAAGACATGACCCTTTGTCTTTTTTCATTCTTCTCTCTCTAGTAGGCTTTCACTTGAACAAGACACTTCTTGGTTGATTGGGAAATATTCTTGCTTATTCACGATTCCCACAGCTAAGAAATGACACTTACCAAAAAAGGTTTCAAGGTCACATCCTTAGATCTTGCAGTTCACTCTTTACAAAAGAAACCCTGATAACATCTAAGGAAGTAAAGTTCTATAGTTACCCCCAGCATCCACAACTATACAGTTTCAAAGCCTCCTACTCACAAAATCATCCCACTTAATTAAAATCTTTTCTAAAGAAATAAAAATGGTCCTTCTCCAAAGAGTTTATGGAGAGGGACATCATGAGAAGAATGGCTTATGTCTCAGCTGGCCAAAAAATCACTAAGACCTTCTAGGTCTGGTTATTGTCTCCTCAACTTGTGAACTTTTCTTTTTATAGTATATGACCATAATTCCATGAATCAAGGCTAAGGAGTTTCTTCTCTTAACCACCTACTATTACTAACCATAGCTTAGGAAAATAAAAATAGGCTTTTAAAGACATGTTGGAATGAAAGATTCTTCCCTAGACAGAGAAAATGGCTTCACTTAAATGTTTAAATGCAAACATTCTAGTAGTTCCTTTATCTAATAAAAACCTGTGTTTATTTTCAATATACCTTTAGATACTGAAAAGAAAAAGCACGACAACTAGGGGATCTTTTGTCTTGTTGTTAGGACAATTAATCTGTTCGTTTGACACAGTCTTGCTCTTTTTTGCTCTTCTTTCCTCCTTTAATCACTTAGACACTAAATGAGAATCCTAAGAAAGGTCAACTGTCAGTAGTTTACGCAACCATTGTTATTGGAGAGAATTGTGTCTGTAACCTGTTATTAAGGATTTCCATAGCACTTTGTATTTCTGCAAGTGCTTCACAGCCAAAGCTTTTACAAAAGCGACAGACTCCTCTTCCTCATGGTTACTGGAAAAGACATTCCCATCTTCCTTCCTCTCACTAATGAGAAGTACCAGATCAGAGTTGGCTTAAAATTTATACACACACCCTCATAAGGCCTTATTCATTCATATATCGAAAAGTACTCACTGAAAACTCTATAACAATTTTTTTCTCTTTACACATAGTAAGCCATAAGACTACTATCAGCTCTCTTGTGAAAGATAAGGTAGACCTGGGATAACAGATCCCAAGCCCTGAAGGGTTGGGCTTTTCCTACTGAGCCGTAACATAGTCTCCTAAGATGTGTCCAGACTAAATTTCAACTTGTATGGGACCTAAATTATGACAGGTCCATTACATTATGGTCAACAATAAACCACTTGCTAGAAATCTACGAGTATTTAAAGACCATTTTTAAGGTATCCTAGCTGTCTCATTAGATAGACTACACTTGTATAAAGCTATATTTTTTCCATTTAATATTCACTAAATGCACACTATCTGCTAGACTGTGAATAAAACATGGTAACAACATGGTCTTTATGCCCTAGAGGCTTGCAATAGTCAGCTGTGATAAAATACGGGATGGTCTATTTGCTTTGAAAAGTGTAAAATACCTTATAGATATGAAAGTACATTTTGTTCTGAGAATCTGTTATAGCCTAAGTATACATAGTATACATAGCAACACAATCACGATAATTAAAGTATTTCATGGCATTTCAGTTTTACAATTTTTGTTATTGAATTCTCCTTCTTTATCACTGAAAGTGAGTGTGTGTGTGTGGTGGGGGAGGTTGTGCATGTACACGAATGAGTACGAACAGTAGTTAAGGGAAATATTTTCCCAATTTCATAGATGAGGTCACTGAAACTAAGATTGTCTCCAAATCACATAGCGATGTGGCAGCTGGTGGCTGCAACAAAACACAGGACTCTTGAATATCTGTGCAATGTGCTTTCCATTATGCCCATCTCCTTCCATGACAAATATTGCACAGCACTTAAAGATTAGCTTAAAGGTATAATAAGAACTAGCATCCATGGAGCATTTACCTCTGCCAGGCAGTTTTTCAAGTGTTTTATGTGAATTAATTCATGTATTATATTATCAGAACCATCCTATGAGGTGGGTATACTGTCATCTCCATTTTACAGATAAGAAAACTGAGACACAGAGAGGTTAAGTAATTTGCCAAAGATTATACAGTCAGTAAGTAGAAGAGCCAAGTTTTGAATTCAAGCAGTCTGACACCAGAGCTTACCCACTAAACCACTATGAATAATGCCTCAAGCTATGGGTGGCTTGTCTTTTTTTCCCCCTTTCCCTTTTGTTTCAACTCTAAAATGGAACAAAACAAAACAATATTCCAGTTGTTTGGCTACACTGGGTTTACTGGACATTTGAGGAAAACAACTCCATAACTCGGGTAAGATGTGAGAAATAAGGCAAAAGTTTGAATGATTCTAACTACTTACCAAGAACAATATTTCCCCAGAAACACATTGCCTGCAGTGCCTTACAGCCATGATGAAATGAAAATTATAAGAAAATAAGTGAAAAAGGTCAATATTGTGCATTTCCTAGGGATTATTGGTATGGGTATGAAATCTGTGAGCTCTCAGCTCAAATCATAAAACTATGGCATTTAACTGATAAGCTAGCCTTTGCAAAAAGGCCAGGCCCTCCCTTGAGCTACTGTTCCTTCAAAGGACTACTGGAAGAGACAGGACTCAGGGGCCAGAATCTTGACAATTTCTTGGGACTCCGTCTCCTACAGGGTACTCCAGCACATGAAACCCAAGTGAAGGTGAAAGCTGGGGACTCATGAAGGCTGGCTTGATTAACTCAGGGGGAGAGAGCTGCTCTGGTGCCCTCAGTGGGCTCTGGCAGGAGGCAAAGACTTAGCAGGAAGGTATCACCACAGTGACTCCAGCAAATTCAATGGAAGATGGGAAGGAGTGAAACACCAACTAAGGTCAACCATGTGGCTTTCCCCTGAGCTTGTCAAAAGGAGGGAATGCTTTAACCTTTAGCAAACTGTTCTTACAGACTATAAACTTTATACAATGATTTTGCCTGCACATTAGAACTGAGTCGTGTGTGTATGTGTGTATGTGTGTGTTATGTGTATGTGTCTGGTATTAGTCTATGTGAGAGAATGGGGTGGGAAAAAGGGTAAATCTCCAGGATTAAGTTAAATCCTGACAGAACAAGTCAGCTGGTAGGAAAAAATCATAGTGTCACTCAGAACATGTTCCTGGTGAATCTGAGGACGACAGTCTCTGTTTCCCTCATTTTTTTTTACAAGTGCCATCAAGGCACTGAAGCAACCCCTATGATTTGCAATTATGACTAGACTGCTGGAAGGTTTGATGAATGCTGGATACTTCTCAATAAGTCTGTAACATTTACACGCAGAAGGGGAAATGGTTCACAATTTACTGAGCATCAAACACCTAAAATACATTCTTCTTCTTCCTGGAAGAACTTGAGAGTAAGTAAAGGTGAGTCCATGCACCTTCTCATGAATCAAACTTTTCTTCCTCCTTCTAGCAGGTGTTTGACAGTCTCTTTTTGACATTGTTTTCCTTTGTTTAAAAAGAAAATTGTCATGTATCCAAAAATACAGTGTACATACCTGAATACTACCTATGATTTCTCTCCTCCTTCACACTCCATCACCTCCTTCTTTCCACCTTAATTTTTAGATGAAGAACCAGTTCTACTAGCATCTAGAATGGTGAAATGCAGTAGAAAAAAATACTGCAATACCAGTATGATCTATGAGGCAGGTCATCTAATCTCTCCAGGCCTGAATAAATTATTAATTGGTACCTATTTGTACCAAACTAGTTAAATCCTGAGGCTTGGCTGCTACCAGAATTCTGGTCTGTAGTAATTTATTGGGGGGCTTCAGCAACTATCTGAAGAACCTAAAACCCTTGTTCAGATTCAAAGAAATGAGTTAGAGAAACACCTCTTTTATTAAAAACTCAATTGTATTTGTTTTTAAAATGAACATTTCTTCTTATTATTATTATTTATTTTCAATTACAGTTGACATTCGATATCCTTTTTATTAATTTCATGTGTACAGTGTAGTAGTGAGACATTTATATAATATAGACAGTGATCACCCTGACTAGTCTAGTACCCATCTGGCATTGTATATAGTTAGTACAATATTATTGACTATGTTCCCTATGCTGTACTTTGCATCCCTTTGACTGTTTCATAACTACCAATTTGTACTTCTTAATAAAAGGGACATTTCTTGACATAATTATATATAGGACATGCAACAGTTCCTTGTAGCAAATGGTGAATGCCGGGCATACACGAGCATATCACCTTCCTTCCACAAAAGAGTGACATTGCTAGCCACAAGGACTGTCCGCATTGTACTGTAAAACAACCACGTGATATTGATGACTAAGGACCAGGTGACCTAATGGAGTTTGACCTTCCAAACAATCTTGAACAGCTGAATTTTTCAACAAAATGTGAAAACTGGTTAAAAAAGAAGTCATAAAAATGGAGAGCCCAGAAATAAATCCACGCCTATATGGTCATTCAATCTGTGACAATGGAAGCAAGAATCTACACTGGAGTAAAGACAGTCGATTTAATAAACGGTGCTGGGAAAACTGGACAGATACATGCAAAAAAATTAAACTGGACCATCTTCATACACCATATACAAGAATAAATTCAAAATGGATTAAAGACTTAAATGTAAGACCAGAAACCATAAAACTCCTACAAGAAAATGTAGGAAGCAAATTTGCAGACAGTATCCTTAGTAATACTTTTACTGATATATCTCCTTGGGTAAGGGAAGCAAAGAAAAAAACAAACAAGTGGGACAACATCGAACTAGAAAGTTTTTTTCAGGGTGGCCGTTTTGGTTAGCGGTTAGAGCGCAATACTCATAACACCAAGGTCGCCGGTTTGACTCCCACATAAGCCCAATGAGCTGCACCCCCGACAACTAAACTGAAAACAATGACTTGCCATGGAGCTGATGGGTCCTGGAAAAACACACTATTCCCCAATAAAAATTAAAATAAAAGACTTTCAGAAATGCTAAAATATTCCCCTGTGAAAAGCAAATTTAAAAAAAAAAAAAGTTTTTTTTTTCGCAGCAGAGGAAACTATCTTACCGAGTGAGAGAAGATATTTGCCAATGATACATCTGATAAGGAGTTAACATCCAAAATTTATAAAAACCTCATATAACTTAATACCAAAAAACAAAACAAAACAAAACAAAAAACCCACTATTAAAAAATGGGCAGAGGACATGAAGACACATTTCTCTAAAAAGGACATACACATGGCCAATAGACATGAAAAAATGTTCAAGGTCACTAATCATTAGCTAATGCAAATAAAAACCACAATGAGATACCACCTCTCTCCTGTCAGAATGGCTATCATCAATAAATCAACAAACAACAAGTGTTGGTGAGGATGTGGAAAAAAGGGAACCGTCATGCACTATTGGTGGGATTGCAGATTGGTGCAGCCACTATAGAAAACAGTATGGAAGTATCTCAAAAAACTGAAAATGGAACTACCTTATGATCCAGCAATTCCACTCCTGGGTATCAAAAGAAAGCCAAAACACTAATTCAAAAAAAATATATGCACCCATTTATTGCAGCACTATTCACAATAGCCAAGATATGGAAACAACCAAAATGCCCATTGATAGACGATTGGATAAAGAAACTATAGTACATTTGTACAGTGGAGTTATTACTCAGCCATAAAAAAGAATGAAATCTTTCCTTTTGCAACAACATGGATAGACCTTGAGATTATGCTGAGTGAAATAAGTCAGACTGAGAAAGACAAATACCATATGATCTCACTTATATGTGGAATCTAAAGAACAGAATAAATGAGCAAACAAAACAGAAATAGACTCAGAGGTATAGAAAAAAAAAACTGTTGGTTGCTAGATGGGAGGGGAGAGGGGATGGGGGAGAAGGTGAAGGGACTAGAAAGTGAAAATTAGTAGACACAATATGGTCATGGGGATATGAAATACACTATGGGGAATATAATCAACAATGTTGTAAAGATCATGTAAGATGCCAGATGGGCACTGGACTTATCAGGGGAATCACTTCATAGACTGTGTAGATGCCTGACCAATGAGCTGTACACCTGAAGCTGAAGTAGAATAATATTGTATGTCAAATATCTATATCTATATCTATATCTATATCTATATCTATCTATATCTATCTATCTATCTATCTATCTATCTATATACATATTCATGGGATGTGGAGTACAGCATAAGTAAGATAGTCAATGGTATTGCAACAGTTACATAAGAAGTCAGAGGGGTAGTAGCTAGGGGAAGGGGTGTTATCACTCCGTCTAACTGTTATGTTGCTTTATACACCTGAAACTAAAACAAACAAACAAACAAACAAAACAGAGAGCCAGTGATTGAAATAATCCTGGAGTTACAACCTGGAAGAAGAATGGGTGTGGTCAGAAAGACAAGCAACCACCCCCACAAATACCAATGCTTGATTTGGTTTCCCATTTTATATTGTCTAAGTACCTCTGGCAAACATCATATGCAATACTACAATCTATGAGAGAGCCTCAGGTCCTGAGCTAGTAGTAGGCAGCAACTCACTCAGCGCTACCTCAGTTACTTGCAGCATCAGAGATATGGACACTTCTTGCTGCCATTTGTCCCCAAGCTTCTAACAAACCGCAAGTCTTTATTTGCAGATCACCCAAGCCATGATTTTAGAAATCTCTTTGGCAAACCTCTGGTAGCAGTTGCCACTACCTTCCCATCGCTATTCCAGGTAAGGGGGAAAAACTGAACATAGGCTCTTCCTCATAGTACGATGCTTTTCTTTTGTTATCCAGGAGTTGCACCCTCAATAGGTCACAATGAATTTCCTTCCTTTTAACTTCTCCATGCTTTACCCCCCCAAACTCAATATTTAAATCTGGGAGGGAATGGGGGGAGGGGTGAATCAATGGAAGATAGTTCCATCCGGACAGATGGGCAAGGGACAGTATAAACTCTCAAAGCTCAATCCCCGTAAAGGGAACATCTGTGGGAAAGGAAATCCAGCTGTTGGCCAGCCCAGCCCCATTTATGTCTGCTTCTGCTACACTGACATTTTCTGAGTTCAAAGAAGACATCGCCTAAATTACTAAAAGGCCTAGGCACTATTTTAAAATAATGCTTGGAGTGATCTGATGTCTAAAGCAGCTTTCTGCCAAAAGGACCTTTGCCACAGTGCTACATTCAAGAGCTTAAATGGGTGTTTTTTAAATGGCCCATTGCTGTAATTTGGCAGTGTGTCTGGAAAAAGCTGATTTTGAAATTGAACATTTTAAATAAAAATCTTCTGACCCTGTTGCCATGTTTCCCCGAAAATAAGACCTAGCCGGACCATCAGCTCTAACGCGTCTTTTGGAGCAAAAATTAATATAAGACCCGATCTTATTTTACTACAATATAACATCTGGTCTTATTTTACTATAATATTAGACCGGGTCTTAATATAAGTCCAGGTTAATATCATATCATATCATACCATATCATATCATATCATATCATATCATATCATATCATATCATATCATAAATATAATATAATATAATAAACATAGCATAGCATAATATAACATAACATAATATATAATACCAGGTCTTATATTAATTTTTGCTCCAAAAGACGCATTAGAGCTGATGGTCCGGCTAGGTCTTATTTTCGGGGAAACACGGTGCTTAGCACTTTCCTTAAACATGCCTGGGTACCCTCTGTGTGGGCCTGGGGGCAGCCCCAATTCCAGTGCAAAGGAAGACAGCACAATTGCACTGTGTCGTCCTCCACTGACCTCACTGGCCTCAACCTAGCTATAAATTCCAGCTCATGGGGTCTAGAATATCCCTGAAAATTTTGTCTGTTTAAAGAAAGAAAGATGAGGAGAAAACCCTCCAAATATTATTGTTTTAGTTTGAGATGTGTGCCACAAAAAGATGAATTAAAATTTATTTGTCATTTTCCAAAATCTGCCTGTGGAAGTCACTAAGGTTAATGTCTCTGGCCCAGAATGGCTGAAACCAAACTAGAGAAATGAACTGTTTTCTCTTCTTCCTTAGGGGAGAAGGAAATATTGGTGCTGTGTGGTCTTGGGACACCATCAATGATTCATTGGAATATTAATGTAAATAATGGTCAAATCACCCCTGTAATAGACTCATAATTAGTCTGCCCCATTCCTATTCTATGTCTTTAAGCTTTTCAGAACTGTGTGGATCTGAGGTTTTACTATAGAACAAGTTACCAAGTACTCGTATGCTGACAAATTATAACATGCCTCTTTTCCCTGTGTCCCTTCTCCCCTCCTCTATTGAATGTTCAGTTTTCGTTCCAAGTGCCTCTCAAAGAATGCCAAGTGGAGGTCAGCGAATGTGGCAGTAAAAAGAAAATAAAAAACAAAAGAAAAATATATCTGTCATTTCTCAATGCTTGTTAGAGTAAAAGTACAATGCAATACAGTATATTTTTTTTAGCTGAGGGGTTATGGGGGTCAGCTCACATACTGGCTTGCCAACTTTTTTCCACAAAATGAGATGTCAAATGAGAATGTTAATTTATCAGAGCAGACGTATGTCACTACTGATCATAAAGAAAGGTGCTGGTACATCCCACCAGCACATACCGATGCCAAGAAAGGTCTGCTGCTGACTAGCAACCTGGTAAACAGATTCACCATGATTGGCCCCAACCCAGCTGGAATTGTGTCTCTTTCACCAGCTCATTCTGGCTGATGTTATCATCATATTCCATCACCCATAAATGCTATGTGCCCTTTTAAAAAAAATAAAGTGTAAGTTCATTTTGTTTTAAGAATGTCACGACATCCCTGGATCCAGTGCTGATATTGACTATCCAGGTTGAGTATCATTGGTTAACATGTCAGCAGACCGGTTCTATAAGGATTCAATAAAAATGACAACAGTGATGCCAACTGGTATCTGCATAGCACATTCATTTGGACCAGGCAGTATTCTAAGCCTCATACTTTTACTATTTCATTTAATCCTCACAACCCCACAACTTTGTGAGATAGCTATTATTATCCTTTCAATTTTATAGATGAGAAAACTGAGGCTCAGAGAGCAGAAGTAACTTGTCCAAAGCCACACAGCTAGTAAGTGGTGCAGAGCTGGAATTCAAAGTAAGCTCCATCTGATTCCAAAGCCTGAGCTCTTTACACACCCCTCTGTAATGTCCAACATGGGAGACTAGAAAATTCTCCTTGGAAAGGAGAGGGGAAGGTAGTTTCAAACGGCATATTCACTAATACTGAAATTTCAAATAACATAAAAAGACGGTACAAGCTTTTTATTTTTATTCTGTAGAATTTGTGATAGAAACAGAGGGAGTTTGCTGGCCTCCAGGAAACCTTCATTATATCCAGAGCTGAATACATACTTGTCTGGGGCGGGGTGGGGGTCACATCATCCAAGCTCACAGAGGGAAGTGTTTAAAACAACAACAACAAGAACAAAAGTACCCCGGGTTTGGAGACTCAAAACTCAGTTTTGACAATGTCCCAGATTGATGGAATCCATACTAACAAACCCTCCAAAGATTGAGTAATCAAAGCTGAATGCCAGCATTCCAATTTATAGTGATAATATAAATCACAAAGTGATAGATCCTCACATAATCTCCCTATGGGTAAATAACCTGGGAAGCCAAATTATAATCCAAAACTTAATAAACATGGAATCAAAGCCAACTCAGTTTATAAGATCTGAATGTTTAATAATGGCATCATGTTAAAATATATCTCTAAATAGGATATTACAGTAACAGATTACAACAATAGTTAACACTTATTGAAGGATTACTACGTGCCAGGCACTGTGATAAATATATAAATTATCTTCTCTTATTCTCACAAAAGCCTTATGTGAGAAGTACCATTATTAAAATTCCCATGCTACAGACAGAAACTGGGGCTTTGAAAAGTATAGCCACTTGCCAAGGACATAAAGCTGGGGAGTGGTAGGCATGAGATATGCACTCATAACCACGTCGCTCCCTTGCCTCTGTGCCTAGTCCAGAGTCATACAAGGCAGTCTCTCCCCTGGGCAGAGTGGGCTGTTCAGGGCCACTATCTTTCTCTGTGACTTTCTTCTTTTTATATGCTTTCATGACCGACAGCCCCAGATTCCCACTCCATGGTTGGCACATTCTTTCTTCAACTGTTAACACTGTCAATCACTCTACTGTCTGGTCATTTTACCCTAGGAGACATTAAATCTGTCTGTCTCTGTCTCAGTCTTGCTCTCTCCTTTTTTGAAATTTAAAAAGTTAAGTTCAAAGAAGTAAAATACCAATCACCCATTTTCCTGCCAACTATGTATTATCAACAATGATTCACTTTTGGCAATTTACCTCCAGCCTTTTTTCTATATTTATGCCATACAAAATAATAGGTGACTACATTGTTCTTTGGTAATTCAGTCTTTCAAAGGGAATTTGCATAGCTCTGTTCTCATTCATAACTTGATTTCCTAGCTTAACTCTTAAAGGGCAAATTCATTTTCAATACTTTCAGGTTCTTGGGGAGGCCCCTCCAAGTTGCTTCCATGCACCAAGTACACATTACCAGACATGGTGAGATTGATCTAAACAAACAGGCAAGTAAGACTGATCATCTTATTAACACTAGAGCTAAAGATTATGCACTTAGTCTAACCTGCCTAACTCTCTTAATTGTCAAGAAAAATAAATATATCTCAATATAAAAGATTGTAAAAATTGGTATTGTGCAGGGGTCAATGACTGCACGATCTTTCCCCAACAAAGCAAAAATATTTGTATATTGACAAGGAAATTACAGATTGGACATAAACAATTATCTACATATAGTGACTTTGGCAAAATTGAGAGCATCACTTTGAAAAAGAGATACCCTAGAAATAGAAAAGCAAGCTATTAAGAAGGCACATTTCTGAAAAATCATAGGCATAACTCATTGTATCTGATAACTATGACATTTGGTATACATTTATTTCAAAACAAAAAAATTAAAAGGGGCATTGGTTTATTATAGGTTTAAAGAAAGATGCACGCCCAGAACTATTTTTAAAGGTTGTCTGTGGAAAGGATAAGACCACAAAATTAATGGAAAATAGAAAGCCTCCCAGAAGGGAAAATATGTGGTGTGCATGGCAAATATCAACAAGTGAACACAGTAAACAATGGTCAAAGACATCTTTTCTATCAAATTAAAGAAGCCTTTTTCAGTCTGTGATATATAAAACTTCTAGGGTTATAATCATGGGGATATTTTGAGAGTTTATCTACTTTAAATATACCTTTCAATAATATGTATAACAGAAAACTGAGGAGATATCATAAAGTAAATTCACTGGTATTTCTGATCAAAACACTGTCTTAAAGAATTTCATCACACAGATTATAGGATATCAATCAAATGACTTGCTCCCCCTTCTGGCCGCCCCAGGGATGACATAAAACATTCTTCATGCCTCAGCCCTTCACAGAAACCTTTCCTAGGTACCATTTGGCCCACCCTTACACTGCACATAGATCCACAGTGTATCCTACCACTAGCATTTAAGACAACCAACTATACAATGTCCATATTCTTCTGGGTTTTCAACTGGAGTCGCCAAATGTACCTATACAGGCCATTGCTATCTGTAGAAAACCATCAAATGAAGAGCCTCTCCTTTAAATTTAGCTACTGATGCCAAGAACCCTTCACTATTGTTCATTATTCATTGTTATCAAATCTCTCTGGGTCATTTGAGCTGAATTTCCCAGGTTCTTTCAGATCCACCTCCATCGTCCTGTCTCTGCCCACACTGTCTGGCTATTACCCCCTTTACAGTCAGAATCATTTCCCTCAGCCCTTGTAGTGATGGTCCAAAGATCAGAAGAATACTGGGTCAGGTGCCTCTCTAATACCTTATGATCTAAGGACATTTCATCTATTGTTTAGATTGGAAAGTTTTGATATTAGAATTATACATATTTAAGCCTGAAAGGGACCTTAAAAATCATCTAACTCAGTAACTCCTAGACATTGTTGGTATGTAAACCTATGATATTAGAATCTGCTGAGGTGCTTGTTAAACATACAGATTCTTAGGCCCTACCACAGACCTATAAATTCAGAGTTTCTGGGCATTGGTCTCAAGAATCTACATTTTAACAAGTTCCCCAGGCAAGTCTGATGTAGAGGTAGGTCTGGGCACACTGATTATCAAAGCCCATCATTTCAGAGATGAGGAAACTGATAGAGCAAAAACTAAAATCCAAGTTTCATGAGTCCCAGTCTTGTTCTTTCCATGATACCACTTTCTCTCCTGCTCGGAGAAGTATTTTGGAATCATCTTGCATAAGAGCTAGTTATAAAGTCCACTAGCAATAAATAATTTTTTAAAAAGCTTGTTTTGTAAAGCACACTTTTAAAAGGGTTGCACACTACTGAAGACAGCCATCTCATGGTGACATATATTAACTGTTGTAGATTTATGATTTCCCCCCCTAAAACTTACATGGTTCAAAAGCAGGAGAGGCTGTTGAGTTTTAGCAACACATTGGAGCATGAGAGAATTATACTGGGATAATTACTTGAGCTATCTGAACTACTTGTTACCCCTTCTTTATAAATACTATACGATGTGAACCAAAGAGTCAAAAGCAAAATGGAAAAGAAGCACTAACAAAAACCGAACTAATCAATCCTAGCCCCTCAGACAACCACTCTCTCTAGTTCCTTATAGGTGAACTATAACTTACATGTAACCATCAGAATAGATTCACGCAAAGAATTTTTTCCAGTGCAGACAAATATGTCAGAAACCACTTTAGTAATGAACTCTTAGCAACTGACACTAATTGAAACAGCAGCGTGATTATTAATATAAACAACTGAGAATTTAAGATAGCATTCAAGTACTTTTTGGCCTGGGCTAGGTGAATACAAAGTCATCACAGCACAATCATGGTCTTTCACTTAGTAAAAATGTAAAAGGTCACTTCAAACTTAGTTAACTATAGCAGCCAAAGACACACAAAACAAATTCAACTGGAAATACCAGGTTGTCTTCTTGACCCAGGACTGCCTGGATGCTTCTGAGAGCTTGGTTTGAATATAATAACAGAATAGGGCCAACGGATGATTCAAGTACTAGCAGGTGGGATGCTGAAGAGTTGTCACAAAAATGTGACAAAGGCACTAGGCTTATATAAGTGATCAGAGAGGACATCAAAAGTATTTGCATATACCTTTAGCTAGATCTAAATGTAATGAGGGTTGGGAAACACTCGTATGCCAGTTGCCTACAAAACCACAAGGCCTTAAAGCCTAGAAGTCTGTGATATGTGTGTGGTGGCTAGAATTAAGAAATTTCAGTTGTCTTCTCTACTTCTCAACCCATTAATATTTTGTTCACCTAGAAAGAGAGAACAATTACCAATTTAATGAGAAAGAATTTCATTAAATTTCCAATTTAATGAGAAAAAATCAACAGCCTACTTATCTTGGTCTCTCTCTCCTCTGCACTCCCACCGTACATTGTACATCTCACAGTGAATTGTACATACTTGAGTGTAATGATATACTTACAAATCCATCTTCCCAGCACAAATGCTCTGAGGGCAAGGACTATGTATCTCATTCATCTCAACTCCAGCACCTAGGTAGGTTCTGGGTATATAGGAATCTCTCAATGTATATTTGCATTGAGTGAATAAATGAATGAGAGATCAACGGATGCTAACTAGACATCATGAACACTTCACACTGTGCCACAATGAACATTGAAAAATGGGGGGAAAATTGCCAATCCATCAATTGATTTGTCTACATGACACAAACTAGCAATCTACTTGGTTTTTTCCCCCTCCCTCCAAAAACCAAGACATTTCAGGTTACACCACTCACGGAGAACTGAAGGGCATAAAATACCTTACACTACTGCAGAAGACTTGGAAAGTTCACATGTATCCTGTGTTTGGTTTGACCCCTTAGGAAATGGTCTGCAATTGTGCTTAGCATTTTGAAAAAGTCTTTCTTTTCAAAGGAAACCACAACAACATTATTAACATCATCTCATTAATCTTCAAAAGATAGCTGTAACGCAATAGCGAATTTTACTGATGAGGAAACAATTACAAAGGAGGCTAAACGACTTGCAGTTATTAAGTTAATTACTGACTCAGTTGACATTTGACACTGTTGATATCCTCCTTCCTAAATTGCTTTCCCCTGACTTCCATGACACTAAACCATTCTCACTTTGCCTTTTCTTATGAATTTAAGCTTCTTTACCAAAGAATGAATCTAACGTTAAATCCATTAATTTGCATCACTGCAAATTGTTTTCATCAGCTATCTTTACATATTTTTTGATGTTCTTTTTCATGTACAGACACAGCTGGAGTATAGTAGTTAAGAGCATGAACTCTGAAGCCACAATTCATCCTTTCAAACCTTGGCTCTGCTCCACGCTAGATGTGTGACCTTAGGCCAGTCACTTAAACTTTTTGTACCTTAGATTTTCTACCTCTAAAATTGGAGAAATAATGGCATCTATCCTCGAAAAGTTGTTGAGAGGATTATATGATAAAATATGTATGAAATGCTTAGAACAGTGCCTGGCAGATAATAAGAACTCAATCAATGTTAACTATTACTAATAACATTATTTCATATACACATTTCCATGCAGCTATGCCATCTTCTGTTGTGTTTATATACCAAAGTTTGCTTCGCTAATTTCATGTTGTATGATTTTAGAGTGAGTTCATAGGAACTTGGAAAATCACAGAAAATCAAAAACGGAGGTGAATGATATCCATCATCTTTGTTATTCAATGGTGTTTCCTCAATCTCCTTCACTGGTTCAACTCCTCCCTATCCTACTACATCCTAGCCCTTTTTGTTCCCCCAAGGCCATCGCTGCAACCCCAGCCCAGGCACTCAGCACCTCATAATTTTTGTAATGGGACCCATGCAGGATGCACAGTAAACTACTAAAGCCCCCACTAAAGTGAAATAATATAGTGTTAGATCACAATCCACTTAGCAATGTCTTGTACATTGCACCTTTCTATAAATGCCACGTGGATAGATGAAATGACATGGTTATGGGAACCATATGGAAGAGGACGCTAGAAGCAGTTTGGGGCCAGGCTGGGAAGGAATCTAGATGCCATGCTAGAGAGTTTAGGTTTGATCTTGTAAGCTATGGAGAGACACTCAACTTGAGTTATAAAAGTGGGAAAGAAAAGAAAAAGAGAAAGCTATGTAGAGGACAGAAAAATTGGTTATAGCTTCCTAACTATTCAGAAGTAAAGTTCATTTCACTTGAAACTTAATAGTTTTAATTATATTAAACTTTGAAACTATCCCTGCCACATTTCAGAACATCACTTTTCTTAACTTGTCCCTGGAGTCTTTTGAAAGGTATAATATTTGCTTTTGTACTTTGTTTTAATAACAAATCCTATTTTTCTAGAGGGCTCAGCAATACCTGATTTTCAAATGCCTTTCTGCCTTATAATATTTAAGAGAAACAATTGGTGTCTGAGATTACCTGGCCAGAAAGATAGGTGGCCTGGGACACCCAGACCTGAACTAATTATGAGTTCTAGTTGGTCAGTTTCTACTCTGAAAGCAGTCTACATGGGAGCATACAATTTACCTACCAACTTGCTTTTGTGCCACTGAAACTACAGTTATAGCCACCAGGAATAGCCACCTTTCAGAAATTTGGTTCTTAGCCTGGGAATGAAGTATTGCTAGTGGTCTAGAAGAACAATGGGCAACATCACCACCTTGATCAAACCCCTTGCAGTCTATTTGGGTTGTGGTTATCGCAAAGGGAAGAAAACAATGAACTTGAGTACCTCAATAATACTTCCAAAAAGGGGGCTCCAAAGGATTTCGGTTTTAGTATCATTATAGTATAGTCATAGTGAACAGCAACTTATCAGGGACCTTTGTCCATAATGGCTTATTACAAATATTTACTTTATTTTACTCATCTCAAACCCTATGGAATTACAATGCTCTCACTGACTTATTAAAAATTATTGCAGAAACCATGTTCTCAGTATGAAAGATATTGTATTTCTTCCTCTGATTACAGCCTTACATTTTGTTTCTCTTTAATTCTATACTTTTTATTATTTTACTCTCTGAATTGATTCTCTGCATCCGCAAAGGTAGCTCTATATTTTCTTTCCCAACTGTCTCGCTGAGAAGAGTTCTCTGGCAACATAGACTAGGAGGAAATTTCTCTCAGTCTCATTTCTTTCACTTCAAAAGTAAATCCACTGGCCGCCCATATCCATGAAAATGTAATGGGAACGTTTCCCTGACACATTAGTCAATCCTGATGCAGGAAGAGTGAAAGGCCAGGCCAGATGGCGACTGTCACAGCTGGCTGGCTGCACTGCCAGGATCACAGAGTCTAGAACTGAGCCAGGTGTCATGGCTCAAAATGAGGCAAATGGGGACTCCATGAAATGACTCTAAGGCCAGGCTGACAGGAGACCAATAAAGCACTTTTTTGGCAAACTGAGACAATAACTCACACCACTATCCTTACTAGCTGAGTTCTTTGCAAAAGTGATATATCGGTGTAGACTTCTCTTCTGAAACCCTCGGACAAGGCTGATGAAGTAGAAACGAGGTATAAGCATGCACTGAGAAGGTGGGGAAGAAGCAAGTTAGAAGTGAGGAAACTGGACAAGGCCAGGGAAATGCAATAACGAAAAGCCACCCGTACCTGTTTAGCCTCTACTACTATGTACAGTGAGTGCTCGCTTTGTGTCAGGCATGTACTAAGAGTGCCAAGAGCCTTACAGAGTAGAGTGTCAGGCATGATTCTTGTCCTGAAGGAACTTCCTGAGTGGTGTGAAATCCAACCTCTACTCTGCCCTTAACAGCTTATTAAGGGTTTTGGGGGTCTTTAATCTCCCTGACATTTCTGAAAACAGAAATTCATAACTCCTTCTGGGTCAGAAGCACTGTCATTTGCAAAGACCTCCATGAATCATGCAATCCAGTAAGTCATCATCAGAGAGCCCACTCCCTAAATAGGAACTGCTCCAAGAAGAGACAGCCTTAAATGCTACCAGAGGGATCCTACTTATTGAAGACCCCAGACATTCCTTTCCATCTTCCCTGTGGGAGACAGACTACTGTGTTTCCCCCAAAATAAGACCTAGCCAGACACTCATCTCTAATGTGTCTTTTGGAGCAAAAATTAATATAATTTTTACTTTGGCGGCCCAGCACCAAAGTAACATCGTGGTTAATAAGGTATCATGCAAGCTGACATTCTATGCTAGGGGCTGGGACCTTCACTGTCATCATTAGCACTTGTTAAATTTCATCTCTATGTCAAGTATAATAAAAAAAGATGGCTATATACCTAAGGAGCACTTGTTAGAGTAATCAAGCTTGAAACTGTGATAGAAATGCAAATCTGAGGTTATCGTTTAGGGAACAGAAGGAAAAGAAAAGCCCAGCAAAGCAAGCCAGTTACCTTTAGAAGCACTCAGCCCTCCACCTATTTTAGCACACAGAAATACTCCGCCTCTCTGTATGTCTCTTTGCATTTTCTAGCCCACATGCCCCTCCATCCTCTCTCCCTCCAATTATTTTCCTTTGCCCCATTTCCTGCTCTCCATCCTCTCCTAACACCTTACTGTAAAGTGGAAGTCCCCACCAGACTCAGCTCTGTTTAAATACAGCTGATCGATGGACTGTACATATCCATTCCAACATCAAACACAAATGAATTTTGGATCATCCATTCTATCTACCTATGCTTCTGCTTCCCTCCCTTCTATTAGCACTGACAACCAAGAAATGACCATAGAGATCTAGACTGGATGCCTGTCATATAGACTTTCCATGCCTAGTTCCCATGGTGACAGATAGAGATTTGTCACAGGAATAGGTATTACATCTGTACAAATAGGATGCCAAAGCTTTCGATTCAGACAGCAAGGAAACAGGTTAGCAGAGGCCAGCCCTGAGAGTTCGTTAGGCCAGCAGAGTCTGGCAGATGTCAAGGAGTCAGTAGGCAGCAGGGTGGATGGAGGGGCCTGTCAGACCACAGCAGACATCAGGCCAAAAACAGTGTTCAAGGTGCAATGTCTTAGAACTCAGCTTGGTCAGGAGAAGCCAGCAGATAGAGGCCAGAGAGCCAGGGACCTAGGCCTGGAGGTGGTGAGACCACAGGAAGCCAAGGTACAACTGCCCCTTCCAAATCTGAACTTCTGGGCAGCATTTCTAGGAGCTATGTAACAGCTGCTGCCATACACAACAACATAGGCAGCATTTCAGGAGGTGTTCAGCAATTCTAGACCACAGCGTCGTTTGCGAAGCTTTTAGGGATCCTTTAAAAGGAGACGGAAAGCTGTATTTTACAGAGCCTAGAAAGATAAGCCAGCAAATCCTGTATGTCCTAGGACGCATTATCTCACTTTCAAGTTCTTGTTAACAAAGTTTAGCAAAGCAGGTGAAAGGATGCCTGATGTTGATGTTCTTCATTGCTTTGCTTTCCTCCTCACTTTTCTATGCTGGCCTGCAACCAAGCAAGAGGACTTTTAAACACAAAACCACTTCATTATTTTCATCTAGCTTGCAGAGCCCCTTGGGCTGAGAGGTAATGCCATCATTCTCCAGGACATCCTAGGATGGGACAGAGATCTGAAGAGAGCTTCAAGGAGGAGATGCTGAACAGCAGGACTCCTTTATTTTCTTCCTTCTTTCACTCTGATGCATCCCCCAGAGTGAAATGAGTGCCAGTACATATCCCACAGGCAAAGAGATATTATTTTCAGCACACCACTGCTCTCCCTCATTAGCATGGATAATCAAGCATGGACTGTAAGCATTTAGATCCTTGGAAAACAAAACTAAGTTTCATAAACACCTTCTGAGTCTTGTTTTAAGGGGAAAAAACTGGATATTGGTTTCTATGACATTTATCAACATTAGGGTTCTTAGGACACATTAAACAGTATCGCAAGTCAGAGCAGATTGGACTCATTAATAGAATTGGACCGCCTCTCTAAACATCTGAGCAACTTTTTAGTAATAAGAAACCTTACTTCCTCCACTTAGTTGAGCTGGAAAATTAATGTAGTGTGCTTCTGAAGAAACACATAATGAACATGATGAATTTTCATCATCTTGCTGGAAAGTGATTCTTTATGTTCTTATTCCAAATTTACAGCAAGTAAATTTAATGTTCTCAAGCTGCTGAGCCTTCTTAAGACCTCACTATCAATTTGTGGGCACTTTAACTGGTTCTGACCTGGAATTGATTAGCACTTTCTAAAAAAAACGCACGTGTAGCAAACTGCTGCACTTTAAGATAAATCTAGTTATTGGGGAAGTTACATTTTAAATATTTACATTTCTTCTAAGAGGAAATTAAAAACAAAACAAAACGAAAAACAGCCTTTACCTGAGTACCCTGAAGAGAGACAGGGACCCAAGCTTGCTCTCTTGACTTTCATAGGCAATTTGTAATCAGGGAGTTAAAATCTTCACTGGTAACTAGGAGCCCATGATGACCAGCTCCTGGGCAGAGCTGATTTCAAAGTCATCCACTGTTCTTTGCTCAAAAGTCATAGGCCACAAATGGCATCCCAGGGCACTCTGAACCCCCAAGGACATGGATGTTCTACTGTATTTCCCCGAAAATAAGACCTAGCCGGACAATCAGCTCTAATGTATCTTTTGAAGCAAAAATTAATATAAGACCTGGTCTTATTTTACTATGATATAAGACCGGGTCTTATAGAATATAAAATATAATATAAATAATGTAATATATATATATATATATAAAATATAATACCAGGTCTTATATTAATTTTTGCTCCAAAAGACGCATTAGAGCTGATTGTCCGACTAGGTCTTATTTTCAGGGAAACACGGTAAGTAGATGTTCCTTTTCTGTTTTTAAGAAAAAACAGATAGAGCACACATACCATAAAATTCACCCCTTTAAAATGTACAATTCAGTGTTTTTTGGTATGTTCAGACATGTGTAACCATCACCACTGTCTGATTCCAGAACATTTTCATCACCCCCCAAAGAAACCCTATATACTTTAGCAGTCACTTTTCATTCTTCCCATCCCTCTCCCTGGCAACCACTACTCTATTTTCTGCTTTTATGGATTTACCTATTCTGGACAATCATTCCTTTTTGCATAATGGTTTTGTTATATTTTTATTTTATTTTTAATTTTAAAGTAACCACTGGGTTTTTCCCTTTAGGAAACAGTAAATCAGTAGGACATGTTGAGGTGGTCCCATTTAAAATTCAGGTCTTTGAATAAATCAGTATGGAAACTTCCTTGGAAGAAACTTCCCTTAGGGGACTTGACTTGTGGATATAGACAGCCGCTGACATACAGTATTGCTTGGGCACAGACTTTCTCAACAGGTATGAGTCTCTCTTTCTCCTTTGGTTGGGAAAGTGAGGTTGTCTTACTCTGCTGTTTGTCAGAGACAGGGTAGAATTGAATATCTCAAAGCCACTTCCAGCCTGTTTGTGAGAAGCAGTATAGCTAAGTAGACTACAGAATCAGGTAAACTGAGTTCAAACGATAGCATTACAGGTTACAGGCTGTGTGGCTATGGGCAAGTTATGTGACCTCTCTGCGCCTCAGATTCTTAACCTGTAAAAAGGAGATTATAGTACCTACCTCACAAGATTCCTTTTGAGACTAAATGTGATATAGATAGATATAAACACAGAGGGTATCAAAAAAGTATATACACATTTTAAGAAAGTATTAAAATTGTAATACTCAATATATACCGATAATGAAAGAAGAATATAAGTCACGTTTGACTTCTGCAATTACAAGACGTGGTCAAAGTGGTTCCCATGAGCATCCAGACACTTCTGATTACGGTGAACTACTGCTTGAGCAACGCTGACCAAAGTGTCCACTTGTATACATTTTTTGGCACCCCTGGTATAGATCTAGATAGGCAGCTTGGTACTATACTGGGCATTAGTAAGATCTCAATAAATATCTAAAATTAAATGCCTATTTTGTTTCAGGTACTGGTTTTTGCATTTATTAGTTGCTTACTTACTGGTGCTAGTGCACACCATCAAAAGGAAAGATGGGATTATGAATACAAAGATTGGCAATGCCTCTGAAAGATAACAATGTAATAACATGACATAATGATGTTTGATCAAGTATGTGACACTATCACATCAGTAAACACTATCCCCAGATTAATTTCTTGAAAAGCAAGGCAAGTTGATATTCTCAGGAAATTAAAATTCAACATGTTCTTTCTGCAAACAACACTATAGTCCATGAAAATCGATGTTTCACCCTGTCTATATGGCAGTCAAGTTTCTCCAGTAATATAGCAATAGCTATTCATGCACGGTATAATATAAAATCTATAGATCAATAAGCCCTCTGATTTATAAAGTTATAGCAAATCCCCAGGGACAAAAGATCTAGAAAAGATAAATGTATCTCATCAAGAGGCTACTTTAAACATAGTCCTGGTGAAGTAAAGAATACATATTTTATAAAGTATGCATGAAAACCCAATAGGATTTTTAAACACAATAGAGCGTCTCTCTTCATTAATAAAATGTTCAAAGTGAACTATTTTATAACCGTATATATACATAGTGCATCTGGTAGGTGGACAAAAACATGGGAATTACCATAGCGATTATTTAACTCCTTTCTCAGGTTTGATGGACAATAACTTGACGTTTAATACTGTTTATAGCAATAGAAAGTAGTAATCACAAAAGCAGTGGGTTTCCAACAGAATTCCATTTCTATATGATTTCCCACAGTCTTAAAGAACTAGGGCCATTTGAATACCCTTGGCCTCTCTCTGTTTTATCCCTATCATCGTCGAGAGGTGGACTGAAGATAGGACAGATCCACTCACAAAGAGACCTTCATTCCATAAGGCCGCAATTTAGGCTCTCATCAACATTTTCCCAGGTGCTGTGTTAGCCCCTGGGGATTAAAGATGAATCTGTCTCTGCCTTCAAAGATGTTTTATGAGATACATACATAAGATACAGAAGTATCTGCAGTGATCCAAAGCAAATGCCATTAGCTTCCCAGGTAAAGAGATCTAGCAACCAGAGGGAGGGCATGATATAAATTTAGGGGAAAAGCTCTTCCCCTGGGCTCTAGCCAAGACCTAGAAGGTGGGCAGAAGCAAAACTTGAGTTTAGGTGGTTGTTTGGGTCCTTGAAGAAGGCACCAAAGCATTCAGCTGTGGGTTAGGTGCTTTATCACTATTACGAATTCGCCAATACTTCATGACCAATCCCCTCTTCTCAGGTGGAACTCGGCCTCATTGTTTCACCTCTGATACAAGAGCTGCACCCTCTTCACCCACTCAAGAGTTTTCTCCGGTTTTGCCTTCTTAGCCCCACCTCACACTACGGCCACTTCTTGCCCCTGTGCACCTCCATTGGTAGAAAAGAATACAGTGAGGGTCCTATGCTACTTTTGGCTGCCATCAGCTAGATATATGATGTTAGGCAAATCACTTTTGATGCCAAACCTCAAACCTGGTTTTTCGTCTTCCTCATCATAATACTAGTACGTACCTTATATTTGTACAGTTTCCAAGGCACTCTAAAGATGCAGACACTGAGGTTAAGGGAAGACAAATGAAGTTTACACAGCCTATAAATACAAAATCATTAGATGTTCAAAAGAACAGGTGCATGACAATAATGAAGGATGTGACCAGGGAAGGCTTAACTTTGACTAATTTACTATAGTCCTGTAATACAGTGTCTCAGCTCTCGGCAGGTGAACACAGAAGACATTGAGGCCGAAAACGAACAACAACAGAGCCACGGATAGGGGGTTCATACCACTATATTCTCAATGGCAGCTGGTCGAGACACAAGAAGGAAACATCCCCCAATACGGGGTCTTCCTGTACCACAGTCTTGCTGGTGGATGGGTGAGACACAGGAAGTAGGATCCGTAACACCCGCAATCCGCAATCTGTGCTTGTTAACCTAGCCACGGCAGTTATATACAAAACAATAGTGGCTGATGGCCAACTGGTTACAGCTGATGGCCATCTAATGACCGAGCCAGCATCTTTCCACAAGAGCCTGGAAACTGCTCTCCTGGCCCTTTCTCTACAGGTCCAAAATTTGGTCTCCAGATTTTCCTGTCAAACATTTGATTTTGTCAGTGTCCCAGTGTTCCTCTGACTCATGCTAAGAAAGTTCCCAAGAAACTGGCACATGTAACCAGAATGTCTAAGTATGCATTTGCAATATGAATTATTACTACTAGGGAGACTAGATTCTCACATTCTCTGGCCACACTCTCCATAGACAAGCTACATGAAAAGATGAGTTACAGGCATACCTTGGAGATATTGTGGGTTCATCCAGATAATTGCAATAAAGTTAGCATCGCAATAGAGTACTAATCGTTTTGCGGGTGGAGGGTCTTGCCTTTAATTTATTTTAAAAAATGCAACATCTGTGAAGTACAGTAAAACAAGGTATGCCTGTATAATCAGAAGGTTGATTGGTGAGCCTGGAGTTATTACCAAGTGAGTTAGTTAAATTATGTAAATGTTCAGTGACATCAGGTCTTTGTAAGCTAACAAACAATCTCCATTATGAAGATAAACCTGCCATAGGAAATGGCCCTTAGACACCCATTCCCTTAGACAGAACTAGACAGGCTTTGCAGAATGGCCTCTGCTACTCTCTTCAGCCTCTCTGTTCTCACTGACACATCACTTCTTTAATGATATTAATACTTTCCAGTGACACCTCTCTACTTTGATCTATTGTGTCTTGTTTAAAGTTTAATTATCAGAGAACAACCTACTTCCAGGGTGTTCAGGGAACACCTGTCACTTCCATGGATAGCCAACGAAAACCAGGTTTTCTGATTCTGAGTAGGCAATGCTTTCAACGACATCTTGCTGTATCTCACCACCAAGCAGGGATAATCCCATATTCTTCCCAGGGTTGTTTCAGGAGAAAAAATAGACAAATGCAAAAATGCTTTTAAAGTACTGTGCAACTATTAAGTCAACACAATGGGATCATTTTTCTATCCTTCAACTTTACCAAATAAAGTGGTAAATGAGAGCAGAGAGCACTTATTGGAAGAATTTCCAAAGGAAAAAAATTATCAGTCAGCTGAAAACTTGGGGAACTCCTGCTTAACTACTGTTTTTATTTAAGCTCCCCAAGGCTATCACTTATTTCCAAAACAGTGCTGATGTAAGATATACAATGAAATGAGGTAAGTGAGTGCAGGTTCCTTCCCAGCCAGGGCTTGGAGAAGGGTAAGGTAAATGGTGCACAATTAGTTGTTAATTGATAAATGAGGAGTCAGTTGGCTGGGTGACATAAAAATGAAAATCAGCCAAAAAAGATATACTGGCTGATTTATGAGAGAGAAAGAGGAAGAGGAAGGAGAGGGGGAGAGAGAATGAGAATGAATCTGAAAGCCTCAAGAAAGAAATACAAGTAGCAAAGAGGTCCTAGAGATGAGCAACCACCAGGGGCAAAGCAAGAACTTCCTCTCCTCCCACCAACCACATGGAACATTTCTTTCCCTGGAGAGAGGAGACGATTATTTCTCCAGGAAATTGCTTCCCTTACACAGGTCATACTAAAAGTTGGCCTCAGATTATATTCATCATATTTCACTTCAAACTCTCATTTTTTTTTATTGTAACATGTGTCATTCTCTGAGTTGGGGGTGGGACAGAAAAAGGTATGTTATTGTAGGAGAAGAGATATGCTTATCTTTCAAAAGGACATATTTTCTGCCAGAGACTTCTTTACTCCGAAAATACTCATTTAAAAAGAATTCCTTTGGTAGTAAAACAAAAAACAAAAAACAGAGGTAAATAAAGACCAGACCAGTCACCTATTATACACCCTTACTACATGCATACTGGTGTGTTCAAAGACATGTCCATAATTAGGCTGTCAGATATGACACCATATCCACATATGATAATAGATTTTATAGAGATGAAAACCAGGCCTTAAAGGTCAACTAGAGAAATCATCCCACCTAATTTTTGAACCATTGTGTAAAAGGAAATGAAAACAGTACGCTAGTTCTTCTGAAGAAAGATCCTAAGCCAAAACACACAGTATATATAGCCCCATGAAAGGAATGGGAGTTGGGAAGTAAAAGCAGGGAGGGCCAAGGGCATGACAGAAAATGCACATGGGGCAGACTTTCAACTAAGGCAGCTCCTCTGTCTATCCTAAGTGGCTGGACTGCCATGTGGATAAGGGTTCCAGTTTATTAGTGCTTTGACTCTGTCTCTGAATCTGATGACCTTTAAGCATCACCCCCATCACTCTGTGGAAAATAGAGACCTTCCCTCCACAGAGTCCTCCTGACTTGGGTCCTTTCCAACACTTGACTCTCTATGTTGGGAGTCAAGACAGTCCCTCCCTCCCAACACAGAGTCCAGGAGAATATAAGGAACAGCCATTCTGCTGAGGCGGGGGTGGGGGTGGGGGAAGAAACGCAAGTGACCCGAAGTAGCAGCTACCCTGGTATCCCATCCTCTAAGACACACAGACCACCCAGTACTCAGCTGGCTAGTCCCAGACACCATGGGATTACGATGTCATATGTGAGCCGTAAAAGCCATTCAGGCAGGTGACTACTGACTTTTCTATGCAAAAGATAGCTGTCAGACACAAACAGTTTGACATTTAGCCTCTTAACATCAGGGAACTCACCTTAATTCATGTTTGTGTGTCTCCACCTTACCCAGGGTCTAGCTGTCTACTTGATACACAGAAGTTCCACAATGATTTTTTTCTATTATTTTACCTAGATGCAGCTCAGAGATAAGACCATGGGCTTTAGATCAGGGAACACATATTTCTAGTCCTACTTCTACCATGAAAAAGCTGTATTTAGGCCGGTCTCTCCCACTCTCCCACCTCAATTCCTCAAGCAGGTTCCAATGGCTTGTTCCCTTACTTCATTCAGATCTCCTTTCTAATACTCCCTCCTTGGAAAGATTTTCCTCACCACCCTATCTAAAATATCACTACCCCCCCACATCCTTCTTTAACTTTACCCTGCTTTACTTTTTCTTCATAGCACTTACATCCAATTTTAAATTGTTTTATTTATTTATTTATTTATTTTCTTGTTTGCTATCTCTTTGCCCTCCAACCCCTGCTGCAATAATAGAATTTAAGTTCTAGGTGGGGATTTTTCTTTGTCACTGCATTTTTTCCCTGCTGTACCCCTAGCTTCAGAGCACAGTGCCTACCACATAGTAGGTGCTAATCAATATCTGTTGAATTAAAATTTTAAAACATAGTAGATGCTCAATTAATGTGTATAGAATGAGACAATGAAAGTAGTTAAATAGATGAGCTCAAGGTCCTTCCCAGAGTTGAAAGTCTACAGACCATGACACCCACATGTTCTGAAGAGGACCTGGCATTACAACAGGCACCTCCACATCTGCTCCCAAGTGCCAGTGAGAGAGCTCAAGCATTTTCTACCCTGGGTTCCTAGAATTCAGAACTCTGGCTTTTTGGCACCTCTCTGAGCTGGACACCGGAGGGCAGTATACCCACACTTACTGCTTCTATCCAGTAAAGGGCCAGAGGTAGGGGGGGAATCCAAGTTCTGGATAAATGGCAGTACTCGGGTGTCAAATTGGCATGTCATGACCGGCGCCTAACTGCCCCCTGATGTGAAGAGCTTCAGACTGCAGGACAAAGGGTTCACTAAAGACTTCATTCAAAATTTGTAACATGGAAATCAAATGTGAACAACAGACCCCAAAACCATCTGTTCTTGCCAAAGCCAGGACGGACTCCATGGCCAGCTGCCAGAAGTGTCCTGAGTTGTTCTACACACACTAGGGGAGGGAGCCACGTTTCCTTGTAACAAAAGGCCATTATGCAAAGGGCTGCCAAACACAATCTTCCTTTTGATGTATTCTCTTTAACTAGAGTAATGTAATAAAATGATAATGATAATCTTTTGGTTTATGATTATCCTGAGTTACCACCAAAAAAAAGTCAACCCTGGCATCAAAGTAAGCTGACGTTACAAGCTGATTATTTGCCTCTCCAAGAAATTCATCACTGTGACTTGCTGAAAATGCATTTTAATTAAAACACTGTACCCATTATAAATTGGGGGATTTTTTAAAAGAGTATAATTAAATCCAAAAATTGAACACCCTGCTACAATATTAAAGGTGGGCATGAAAACATATAAAGAAAAACGTATTACAGTTAACATGTAGGAGCACATATGCACATAATTTCTACTTAGAAATTTAGGGGCTTAATAAGAATCCAAAACCATTCAATATGTGAATTTCCACTGTGATGGCATATTCTATTGCTTTTGAATTCTTAGCTACTATGATGCAGATATTTAACTTTAACTATACCTTTTTGTAAAATAAAAGGTTTGATGCTCTTAATAAATATACAACTCTTACATCTAAACGGATTTTCCTCAAATTTTTTCCTAAGTCACCAAACGCAGAATATCCTAATGCTGCACCCTGGGTGACATCCTTTTATGGACTCCAATCTTACATACAACCCCTCAGGCCAGAACTGCAGTCTGCTCCCAATACTAACAGCCTATATATTTGTGTATAAAACCAACAATTTCTAGCTTCAGAACCAGATCACTGCCTTGGACCTCTGAGAGGATTTTGTATGGTATGTCTTCTATAAACCTGCATAACATCCCTGTACACTTTTGATGAATTAAAGTGTTCATTTGGAACTAGATAAGCTTAGCAGGCTTGTCCCTGCAAGTTCCTGTTAATAAAGTTGAGAGTGTTTCAACCCTCAGGAGGTAAAAAGAAAGAGCTGGTCCATCTTGTGCTGTCGGAGGTGATCATTTTCAGTGGGCCCAGATAGTGCCAGATAGTGTATCCCTTTTAGCATCATCTAAACCAAGCTAACATAAGAGGCTTCTCCATCTGCACACAAGACAGCAGAAGAAAAAAAAAAACTAAACTGCTCTAAACCTATCTAAATAACTCCACGAAAAATTCAAAAAAGCAAAGCCTCTAAACCATTTCTTTTTCCTTTGAATGAGACATGCAGAAAGCTGGTTCCATTTAGTATTTCTACCCCAAGTGCCCTAGATCCACTTCACCTGGACAGGGTGTGGACACCAGTAAGTAATGTTTGGTGTCAGCTCCATTTTTAACTTATTATTTCTACAGGGGCTTTAGTTTTTAATCAAGAGAACAGGAAGTAAGCTGAAAGCAATAAAACACAGAACAGAGAATGGCCTGTGAATTCTAGGGAAAAAGATATAAGTGCTTGAGAATGTCTCTAAGCACAAAGGATTGTGTGAAAGTTGCTAAGAAGGAATTGAAGGAGTAGACAGCTAAATACAGCTTATTGAAAATATACAAAGTCTATGTCAGTGTCAATCTCCTTTTTAGCCTTGAAGGTCTTAGATGGGAGGTAGGTGGGGGGAAGAAGGCACCCAACGTGCCTCCTCCGAATTTCTCTACTCCTTCCTCCCAGTGCTTCTCTAGCTTTCTCCCCTTCTTTTTCCTCCAACTGCCTCCACCCATTGTCTGTTCCTTCACCCTGGGGAAGAGGGAGACCAAAAGTAACTACTACCTTGAATTGGAGTTGTAAACCTGTCTCCACAAGGGCCTCGGGCATCCTGGAGCCTAAATGTAGCTGATCTCAACAGAATACCAACTGTAAATACTCTTTCCTATGATAAAAGGTTGGCTACTAAGTGGCTGAAGATCCTAATGGCTTCCCAGTCAAGTTTGAGGAAGATTTTAAAATCTGTCTAGTGAGTAGCAAGTACAGTAGTCCCCCCTTATCCATGGGGATATGCTCCAAGACCCCCAGTGGATGCCTGGAACTGCAGATGCTACCGAACCCTATTTATACTATCTTATTTTTCCCTATACATACACCTTTTCACTTAAAAGAAGCACTTTGTGGCTTCTCTCTGGCACCTCTGAATTGCCAGTCATCACTACTCTTGCACTTTAGGGCCATTATTAAGTAAAAAATGCATTACTTGAACACAAGCACTATAATCCCGTGACTGTCCACCTGAAAACTGAGCCCGGTACTAAGTGTATAATGGGCAGGGGGCATCTCCAGCGTGGAGGGGCTGGACAAAGGGATGATTCCCATCCCGGTTGGGACAGAGCAGGGCATGAGAGATTTCATCATGCTACACAGAACAGCACACAATTTAAAACTTATGAATTGTTCACTTCTGGAATTTTCTATTCAACATTTTCTGATTACAATTGACCAGGGGTAACTGAAACTGTGGAAAGCAAAACTATGGGTAAGAGAGGACTACTGCAGAAGAACAGACTCGAGGAGGCAGAAACAATGTATTGGCTCCAATAGTACAGTTTGTATTCCTCCATCTGAGTCTATCACAATATATTGAAAATATCTATTTATTCATTTGTCTTCCCCAGTGGACTGTGAACCCCTAGAGGGTAGGAACAATGTCTCTCTCATCTCTGTGTCTATTTACCTACTTCAGAGCCTGACTCAGAGGGGGACATTTAATAAGTATTTGTTTAACTGAACCAAACTCTGTATCAACAGTTGACTTCATCCTAAGCAGTGGCTTCAGCCTCAGATATGCCAATGGAAAAGAATCTGATGTGCATATCATAGAATGTTTTAAAAATTAGTTAAGATACATATGGCTATTCCAATCAGAAAACAACTTATATAATCAAAGCAAGCTGTTACATTATTCCTCAGGAACAATGTCTTTTGGAAAAATTATCCTTTATCTGCCTGTCAGGGGCCATGTCCTCCCCTTGTGGTAATTCACATAACGTGAGCATAGCCATGAAAAACTACAAAGGCAGAGAGCCTGCTTATGCTTTGCTGGGATTAGATATTAAATAGATGGATAAGGGTCACACATGGTCCCAATTCCAAATTCATGTCGCAATGCCTGGTCAAGGTGGGGTGAGACAAGAGAAAAATTCCCAGCTTCTATTCTGAACAACCTGGTTTAGGTCCAATAAGATAGATTGTCATGAAAACTATCCAGTGAAGTGTAATTTTTCATTCTAATCTTCAAAAAGAAAAAAATAACACAGTGAAATAAGTTTACTATCTTATGTATGTATCTAAATACTTAGGGACTTAAAATTTGTTTTTAACAGGTTATGTTACAAATCATATAAATTATCTTGAAACTTTTGAAAAGCATATTATATGCTAGAATACTATTCTACTTCCCCAAACTGTTATGATGTGAAAAATGGTGGGTCAGCCCTGTCATAAGCATCTCAAATAAACAAACATCATCTATGCAGTACATTCCATGGAGCAAAAGTCTTCATGGGCAGTGACTATAGCCATTTTTCATAGTTTCATATCTCAGTAATTTTTCTCTTTTAAACTTAAAAGGCAATAAGGGCCATTTTCTACACATATCAACAAAATTTCATTTCGTGTATGCTGAAAAATAAGAACAAAATCAACCCTAAGCTGATACAGTTTTAAAAGTGTCACAGTGTGAAAATACGACTTTCCAACATGTATGACAAATCCATAAATGTGAGTACTGACAAGTTAGACATTAGCTATAGTAATACCGAAAAAGGGGTGAACTAGGAAAAGACGAATGGTTTTAAGCTAAAGCATGGTGATTAGGAAATTAGGCATACCTTATTTGAGACTCAAAAGAGAAACTACTTAAAAGGCAGCCGTCTCAAAGTCTGGAACATTCTCTATTCCTATAGATCAGTTCAGTGCTTATTTAAGATGAGGTTCTCTGACATATACTGCCTCAGTTACTTGGGGAGTCACCAAATAAGAAGTTTTGAGGATCCATTTTTCCAAGCTAACCAACAGCTTAAGTGTGGTACAATTTATAAACTGTCAGAGATGGCTTTCTTTTTTTAGTCTAACACTTTTTAGCTTTGCCTTCACAGTTATACTAAGTAGCCCATCCCTACTTAGGCTCAGGAGAATATCCAAAGTTAGGGAAGCTCCTAGGAAGCATGGTATACAGCATCAAGGCTCCCTGGGTCTCTAGTCCTGCTCTCATTTTTTACCCCGGTTGCAATAACTAGGCCTTTGGTAACTCTTTGTGATTTACATACCTCGGTCAGTTCCAGCAATCCTGCGCCTGTACTGACACTCTATCTTGCCTGACTCAGTTCCTGTCTGGTTTACTGGCCAGAACTCTAGTTCCTCTGGATTGCCTTGCTGCTGCTCCTTAGGGTCCTGCCCCTGAGCCTTGGATTAGAAATCCAAGTTCTTAACTATAGTCAGATGGGCTCAGCTGCAATCAGATGTCTCGATTAGGCACATGTCTAACTCCCCACCTAGACTTGGAGCTCAAGAGCAAAGACCTTATTAGATTCATCTTTATTCCACAGAACAAAGCACAATGCCCAGCGTACAGAAAGCCTAGAGGGGACTGAATAAGTAGACCTCTACCCTATTAATCACCCTGAACCTGTTCTTGTGTCCACAAAGCTAAACCTCTCCCTAGTACCTCCACCTGGAATTTTCTCTAATCAGCAGCCCCAGTTCCCTGGGTCTCTTTCAAGGCTAAGGGAAAAGAATTTTAGTTTTTGTATCTAAAGTGCATAAATGATTTTAAATCTAATTTTGCTTATTCTTCACAAGTTTTCCTTCAATCCTCTCACTGCTATCGAGAAAAACAAAACACCCTTTTCTGAAATATATTTTTTTTTCTGAAATATATATATATGTATAGGAGGTGCCAAAAAAATGTACACAAATGCACACTTTGGTCAACATTGCTCAAGCAGTAGTTCGCCGTAATCAGAAGTGTCTGGACGCTGATGGTAACCACTTTGAGCACCTCTTGTAATTGCAGATGTCAAATGTGACTTGTATTCATCCTTTGTTATTGGTATATAATGAGTATTACAATTTTAATAGTTTTTTCCTTTCTTAAAATGTATACATTTTTTGGATATATGTAAACATTTCCTGACGTCTCAAGTTGACAAATCTTTTCTCAATATAGTAACTTTGTCAAAATGTCAAGAAATCTCTTTTTATAGTGCTTTCTTTAGTGCAAATGTAGAAAGGTCAATTTTAAATTCAACTGGAGCTCATTAATGCATTAAGATTTTATACTTCATTTTAGGTTTATGTAGCTAAAATAACAGAGCAAATCTGCTTTCCTTCTCTGAAAGATCAGCCTGTAAATAGTTAAAAGAGGTGCTGGTCAGGCAGATGGTACAATGAGGGTGGTTACGAGAGAGAGCCTGGTTTATGCATTTTTGGGCCAGTTGGCTTAGATGGGCCCATGTGGTAGGTGCCCACATGACCAATGGGGTCCCTCAGCCTCATACTACCGGCACCCTTTGTATGCTTGGTACTCAAAATTTCCACCTTAATTGATGCTGGCAAAGGAGGAAGACTGCTAGTTACTGAGCATGGACATTTGACTCCCCTGGGACACAAGATGCTCATGTTTATCATAGGGAACTTAGCCAATCCATCTAGCTTGTTTATTTAACTTTTACGAAGAGAACACAGCAACCATCAGACTGCCTATGCCTAGTGCATGGAAGAATGCAAGAACGAGTTTTGTAAACAGCACAGTTCAAATGTTGCTCTTCTTGGTGCTGTTGTTATAACTATGTTAAACACCTTGTTTTAGAAAAACAAATCCACATTAAAAATGAATTTCTTTGAATACTACCTTCTGCCTGCTATCTTCTTTTAGAAGGCAAATAGTCCTTGGAAAGGAAAACCATTAAGTCCTCTAAACTTGGGTAGAAATGAGTATTCTGAAGCTTCCTATACTGGAACAGGGCCTCGGTGGCATGTAGAAGACAAAACGGTACAAAAAAGGGTGGAGGATATTTTTGTTTCGCCTCAAGCCAATGCTTGTTAAAGTAGTATGGGATACAAACAGGACTGTCCTCATAACTTGTGTGGCCCAGTGCAAAATTAAAATGCAGTATCCCTTGTTAAAAAATTACTAAGAATTTCAAGTGGGCAACAGTAGAGCATTAAGTCAAGCTCTGGGCCCCTCTGAGTGGAGGGCCTTGTGTGACTGCACAAGTTGCATGTTCCTGAAACTGGCCCTGAGCACAAGGCTTGAAGTTGAGTACATCAGGACAAAGTCATCTTTATTCTTGGGAAAGCAAGTCAGAATAGGTATTCTACTACTGTGAGCTCCGCAAATGTGGGGATTATATCACATTCATCTTTGTAAGTCTGGCATATGGTGCCACACAGCTTTTGTGCATACTTTCATTCCCTATGCCTGAAATTCCTTTTTTGGATTCCTGTATGTTCTTTACATGCCAAATCCTTATTGACACTTAAAGCATCTGTTTACGCATTCCTTCTCCCTGAAGCTCTCCTTGATATCTTTTCCCTCATCCCGTGCAAGGCCAACATAGTCCTCTATGATAAGATTGTGACTCCCTTATGTCTTGCTTGGGAATGTACATTACACCCAGTAAGGGCTTCAGATAGTTGGAACCTCTCTGGACCCTAAAAGGTCAAAAGTCTGAGACTAAGAGGAAAGACAGTCTTCCAATAGCACTTTACCTAGTCCCCTGTCTAGAAGGTTAGGCTCCATTGCTTTCAAGGTACCCTGATGAATCAGTGTGTCAACACAAAGCAACATGAATGACTTCGTAGAAAAGCCTCTGCTTTCTGACTGGTGTGGTAGAAGCCACCTAGAATGGTGGCACCCTTCTGAATAGAGATGGCCGATTGACCTTGCACTTTCTGTGACCTCCAATCCCTTCTTCCTTTGGCCTCTTGAAGACTGATTGCCTTACAAACTGAGGTAGTGCAAAAACAAAAAACAAATCAAATTCAGTATTTGGAATTGATAAAAATAGTTATGTTCTCATGTGATTGGAAAGCTATTTTGGCTTCATCTGACCTCTTCCACAATCTGAACACTCCCCAGAGCCAAAGAACTTTACTAAATGGACCGCAGAAATGTCCATTTCCTCAATATGAGAACAGGCAATATATCATAAATACCAGCCCAGCCCAGATATTAGAGGTTACAAATCAGGGCATTCAGATTTCTGTGGACTTGAGCAAAGAATCCCAAGCCCCACTCAATCTGATTCCACCCACTGCATTGTAACAATCAAGTATGCACAATTCTGAAATATGGTTATTATGGTGTCTGGAGACAGGCAATGAATTGATGAGTACTGTCAATCTAGCCTTTTGGGGTTCATTTTGTTCTGAAATCTCTTTTGGTGGTCATTTATTTAAAAAAAAAAACAGAAAGAAAAAGGAACGAAAGAAAAAGCACATGTTAATGGCTTTGCAAATAACAGAGTAGGCTCCAGATCCAAAAAGCAAAAGCAGAAAAAATTTTAAGTACATACTGGAAAGACTGTCTGGAGGGAGCCATTAGAGCTCTGGAGTAGGAAGGTTCAGTTTGGTAACAAAACAGGGCTAGCAGACTGCTTGGAATTTAACTAAATTAAAAAGCTTCATCGAAGAAGACTACCAACGTCTGATAGGAGAACTCCCAAATTGCATTGAAGTCTGCCTCTTTCCCTAGGGGAAGTATTAAGTGGCCATTTAAAGTCAATAATATTTTTAAAACTATGTATAATGTCAGGTGGATATTAGACTTATCAGGGGGATCACTTCATAAATTATATAAATGTCTAACCACTATGCTGTACACCTGAAACTAATATAAAATAATATTGAATGTCAAGTATAATTTTTTTAAAATAGTCACAGGGATGTAAAGTACAGCATAGGGAATATAGTCAATAATATTGTAATAACTATATACAGTGTCAGATGGGTAATAGACTTATTGGGGTTATCACTTTGTTAGGTATATAAATGTCTAATCACTAGCTTGTTTTGTACACCTGAAACTAATAAAAAATAAACAAAGGGAGAGGTAAGACTTTTGTTTCAGTACATCTATGTGTCCATTACAAATAGTCTACACTGCAATGATGTCATCACCGCTTTCACTTGAAGTCTACTCATATCTGACATCTTCCCTTACAAGCAACTAACTGAATAAACAAGTTATCTCCCCAGTAAATGAACTAGGATATCTGAGCACTAGTAATCAAGGTTAGCAGGGAAGGTAGAATTGATCAATTGATTCTGAAACTTTTTTTTATTTTTATTTTTATTTTTTTTTAATTTTATTTTATTAAATTTATTGGGGTGACAATTGTTAGTAAAATTACATAGATTTCAGGTGTACAATTCTGTATTACATCATCTATAAATCCCATTGTGTGTTCATCACCCAGAGTCAGTTCTCCTTCCATCACCATATATTCGATCCCCCTTACCCTCATCTCCCACCCCCCACCTCCCACCCCCCTTACCCTCTGGCAACCACCAAACTATTGTCTGTGTCTATGAGTTTCTGTTTCTCATTTGTTTGTCTTGTTCTTTTGTTGTTTTTGGTTTATATACCACTTATCAGTGAAATCACATGGTTCTCTGCTTTTTCTGTCTGACTTATTTCGCTTAGCATTATACTCTCAAGATCCATCCATGTTGTCACAAATGTTCCTATATCATCTTTTCTTACGGCCGAATAGTATTCCATTCTTGTAAGGAATACCTCACACACAAAAATGGTGGCAACAGAGTTCACAAAGGGGGGTTTCTTTTTATTAAAAGAGAAAGGTCTACCACCAAGAGCTTTTCATCTGAAGCAGCCATAAAAATTAGATAAGTAAGCGGTTCCAGTATTTAACTAGCCCATGCAGAGATGCTCTTTGAAATTCAGTTTTTACTTTTTGTCAGTGTGGGGACAGAGTCCCAAAGAGCAGTTTCCAGGCTCTCGGCCTCACGTGGAAAAAGTGTTGGCTTGGTTATTAGATGGCCATCAGCTGTAATCAGATGGCCATCCACTGTGGCTGGGTGGCCATCAGCTGTTACCGGTTAGCCATTAGCCACTAATATAACTGCCTGGCTATGCTGACAAGGGAATTGGTTGGCAGAGAAGCGGACAGAGGATTGCGGCTGGCAAGTGTGGTTAGCAAGCGGACTGTAGCTAGCAAGTGGGTTGGTTGGTTTGGCAGAGAAGCGGATTGCGGCTAGCAAGTGCAGTTAGCAAGCATGATGGCAGATTGCGGATCGTGTGGATCCTACTTCATGTGTCTCGCCAGGCCATCAGCGAGACTAGGGTGCAGGAAGACCCCCTGTTGGGGTACTGGTGGATGTTTGCTTTTGTGTCTCAACCAGCTGCCATCTAGAATATAGTGGTATGACTCCCCTATCTGTGGCTCTGTGCGTTTTTGGCCTCACCATATCCTGTGTTCTTGTGCGGGGAGCGGGAGCTGAGACCCTGAATGACAGGATCAGTTGAGAGTATTATAAGGAATGGAGCTGCTGCTTTTCTTTCCTACTTTGGAAAATGGTGGTTCACAAGTCTAATTTTTCATCAAGATATGCTTATTAACATGTGTTTATACATGCATCTTTCTGCTTAGGAATCCAGTAAGTCTATATAAAGTCTAGTGCAATTTTATAAAATCATGCAGGAAAAAAACACTCCTTTCTTTCCCTCTAGGGAAAGAAATAGCAACTGTGTTTTTATAAAACTGACATCAAAACTGGAATTACCTTACCAAATCTTTGGTAACTGCAACTACGTCTTAGTCATCTCTTTAAGTTTTCATTCCAAGGGATTTTAATTAAAAGGTCAAGAACACTAAACTACAACACAACATGTATTAGCACATCTCGGTTAAACAAAGAACACTTAAAGATACATTTTGTCAAGGCTGTAGAAATTCTTTATACCTCAGACACTCAGATGAACTTCACTAATAGGTCTCTTAAGCTATTGTTTGTTATGTGTTGTCTCCATGAAGTCTGCATTCTAAGTTTAATTGCACATGAGTGAATTAACCATCTAGATGTGTGTGTGTGTAAAGATAGTGAGAGACTGCAACTAAGAAATAGAAAACGGGCCTAAAGGAAAAAAAAGCCCTTGCTGACATTTCCATTTCCATTGGCCATTCCCAACACACTTAATTATAAACTCTAACACTCTTAATTATAAGTCTCAAAACTTATAACCCATTCCCAAAGGAAAGGGTCAATACAAATAGAAAATGCAGATGAATAATTAACTTGATGAAGGTATGGATACAAACAGCATTTCACAGGATCATGTATTCAATATCTTAAATATAGTACAGTCATGTACCGCATAATGATGTTTTGGTCAACAATGGACCACATATGCAATCTTATGGACCACACTGGTCCCATAAGATTATTAAGGAGCTGAAAAATTCCTATCACTTAGTGATGTCATAGCAGTTGTAATGTTGCTGTGGCGCAAAGGTTGCAAAATCCACAACGCTGTGGTTGAGATGGCAAACAACTTTAACCTGAGTGTGGATGAAATGACATGGAGTAGTTCCTAGTGGTTTTTGAGGAACTGACCAATGAGGAGTTATTGGAACTGCAACAGGAATGCATAGCTGAAGAAGAGGCAAAACAAAAGAAAACTGCAGGAGAAGGAAAAGAAGAATGACCCCCAAGGAAATTCACAGTGAAGGGTTTTTCAGACCTCATTAAGCTCCTTAAAACGTTTGAAAACATGGACCCCAACATGGAAAGGTTTTCATTAATAGAGAGGCATGTTCATGGTGCATTATCTGCTTAGTAGCAAATCTATGATGAAGAACAGAAACAAACCAAGCAAACCACCATGGCCATATTTCTGAAAAGAGTGACACCTCCTCATGAAGAGCCTCAGGCAGGTCCTTCAGGGGGTATTCCAGAAGAAGGCTTTATCATAGGAGATGACAGCTCCACGTGTGTTACTTCCCCTGAAGACTTTCCCATGGGACAAGATGTGGAAATGGACGACAGGGATGCAGATGGTCCTGACCCTGTGTCGGCCTTGGCTAATGTGTGTGTTGGTGTCTTAGTTTTTCACAAAAAAGTTTAAAAAGTAAAAAAATAAAATATTTAAATAGGAAAAAGCTTATAGATAAGGATATAAACAAAATATTTTTGTATAGTTGTACAATGTGTTTGTGTTTTAAGATAAGTATTATTACCAAAGACTCCCAAAATTTAAAAAAATTAAAAGTTTATAAAGTAAAAATTTACACTGAGCTAAAGTTAATTTATTATTGAAGAAAGAAAAACATTTTTGTATAAACTTAGTGTAGTCTAAGAGTACAGTGTTTATAAAGTCTACAGTACTGTACAGTAATGTCGTGGGCCTTCACACTCTCTCCCCACTCACTCACTGACTCACCCAAAGCAGCTTCCAGTCCTGCAAGCTCCATTCATGGTACATGCCCTACACAGGTGTACAATTTTCTACCTTTTAAACCATATTTTTACTATACCCTTTCTATGTTTAGATACACACATACTTACTATTATATTACAGATGCCTATTCAGTACTGTAACATGCTGTGCAGGCTTGACACTTAGGAGCAACAGGCTACACCACATAGCCAAAGTATATAGTAGGCTATCCCAACCACCCTGGTTTGTCTAAGTGCACTCCATGATGTTCACACAATAAACTCACCTAACTACACATTTTTCAGGATCTATCCCTGCCTTTCAGCGATGTATGACTGTATGTAAAATGAGACGTTGCTAAATTCAAAAGCCCTCTACCATTCAGAGGGAAGTCAAGGAAGTCTAAGTAGTTATACACATTCACACACACACTCCCTCATTAGTTCATGAAAAGTTAATAGTATTTTAGAAGGTGGCATTACAACATAACATATTAAGAGCAAACTCTGTGACTCAGTCCAGCTTGCAAATAGTCTTGTATGAATTACATTGTTCTTAAGATTGTGCTTAATAATTTTCTCCCTATGAGTAAACTAACAATGATGATAATCTTCTGCCTGCAGATTTGCAAAACTGTTTCAAAGCCCATGCATGTATATTCTGTCACCCATCACTTCTCTTCCTGACTCTACAGGAAAGCTCAATGGCAAGGACCCTGGACTAAGATCATTCCAAAGTCTTCATTTCTATTCTAGAAAATGGTAATAATAAACCTACCTTACCCTCTGTATCTCACAGGACTATTATGAGAAGCAGATAACCCATATAAAACTGTTCTGAAAACTTTCCCCAAAATATGCAACAATAACACTTTATTAATATAAACAATCTATACATTCCATACTGGTGATTGATCCATCATTCAGGAATATTTTTTTAAGTTTCCCATCTAATGAGAATTCCTGCCAGAGAATAGGGAAAGTGTCCAGCTTCACTGGAAAACATCTGTCTAGATCAGCAGAGGGAGAGAGAAATAGCAGAAGACTCGGAGATGTGTAAAAGATGCAAAGTTATAACAGAAGAAATTCACAAAGTAAAATATGACTCCAGCAGGGCTCAGCCAAAACAAAATACTGGACTAAGTTCATAACCAAAGCAGATATAACTTGTTTTAATTCCATAACCCAAAATTTAGATCAATGGACATTTCCAAGTTCCCGGCCATGGTCCAAAACTGTCCCAATCTAGGCTTCTAGGTCATCTGAGAAAGCAAGTCTGATTCGTGAACCCTTTCTAACCCTGTGGGATAATAGCCACTTCTCCCTCCATCCTTCAGTTTGACTGGACTGGCCTTAAATATACCTGAAGGGAACAGCACCCTCTTCTCCCAAGATATAATCAAATGGGAAAAATCCTTGATGGCTTCATCTGTCTCAAATGAGAAATAGATCTGATTCAGGAAGCCTGGAGTGCCCTGGGCTTACACTTAAATCTGGAGATAACACTTAGGGGTAAATATCCAAAAGTCAACCTCAAATATGGCCCAGCATATATACCTGGTTCAGGTTAATTTGTCCCAGAACTATAATTTACCTTATATTACTGTCCAAAGACAAGTTTTTCTCAAAGCCCAGATATGATTTTCATATCTCTAGGGCTCCATTTTTGAAATAAAACAGTATTTTTAATGTGGAAGCCACTAATCGTTGCTAAGGATATCTTATTTATTTAACATAATAAAAATAGCCCAGTATCCTGGGGTTTTTTTCCTAAATTATTATTCTTTATGTGACTTTGGAAAATATGCAAAAATTACCCATTCAATGTCTGGGTTAAAAGTCCACAAAAATGATTTCTTTTCCTTTAAACAGACAAATAAATCAAACCCAGGATTGCAATGGAAATGGCTCCACTGTCTCTGGAGTTTTCATAAATATTTCCTTAAAACATATCTCTGAAACTTGCTTTGCTTTGGAAACTATCCTCTTTTGAAAGGACAGAAGAATCTTCCCCTTTGGAAGCAACAAAGCAACAGCCAAGTCCTGAATTGATGGATGAGCCAATGAACTAATCTGGCTGCAAATCAGAATGGCCTGGGGAGCTTGTTAAATAAAAGGAAAAACAACAACAACAATAACAAAAACAGGCCCCATCCAAGAACCTACAAGAGCAGGACCAAGGAATCTGTATTTTTAACTAGTTCCAAAACATCTATACCAGTTCATCACATCTTCAGGTATCAACTCTACTCTCTTCTGAGGATTCTCCTATCTCTCGCCAGCCCTGACATTTCTCTTGAACTCCAGACAAGCACACTGGGTGTCTCAGGGACACCTCAAATGCACTAGGGCCATAGCACTGAATCCATCTCTTTTCCTCTTCAACTTGTTCTTTCTTTAAGTTTGATTTCAGGTTGTTTTTCTTAACATGAAAAACAGATCTGTGCCAAAACCCCTTGCATTTCGGTGAACTAGAATTCTAACTTGTTCCCAACCTTATATCTTAATCTTTCTTTAAAAACAATTTTAAAAAACTGACAATCTATGTAACTTTACTAACCATTGTCACCCCAATAAACTTTAATTTAAAAAAAGAAAGAAAAAACTGACAATCAAAAAATCTGTTACAAACTTTTACCAGCCTGCATTTGCCATTTTTCTTCATACTACATACATTTTTTAAAAGTATAGACCCTAGAAAACATCCTGCTGTAGTTACAAAAAATCTAATAGGCTTATTATGTTATCTGTATGCAGAGATGGAATATTACCATTAGATACTGAATGGTGTCCATTTAAAATAGATCCTGATTAAAATGTCAATAAAGTACCAGGAAACACAAGTTCTGTCATCAGTTTTTCGGAGGGATTGTTTATTCAACAGATTATACAGAAGCAGGCACATTTGGGTCAAAATTGGCCCTGGAGTTGTGCTGAGTATATGAGAATAGAATTTAAGCTGCAGGCTTTGTTTGAATTATCTGATCTATTATTTAGTTTTGCAAATGAAAGGGAAATATAAAGAAGACAAAAATCAAACAGACACAGGAAGCTATGTTAGTGTCACAAACTGGGCCATCTACAGGGCTTCATCTTTGTCCACTCCCCACCCCTCCAACTGTTCCCCACCACCATCTCATACTAGGAAGAAACTAAAGGTGGGTGGCCTCTTCTGGAACTCCCTCTCCTAGATACCTCAGGAAAGAAACTAAACCAGTGAAAGAGAGCAGAGGCCGTCTCAGACTTGGGGATAGTGAAATATAAGGTCAAGTTCTAGGCCAAAGTTAGAGCTGGATAAAGGACAGCTGATATTTGAATGTGGTCACTAGTGAACTCTGCCTCCTGTGTCTCATCATACAGAATTTTCTATACTCAATTACAACATAAGAATGATGGTACAGTTGGAAAAAGCCCACGCTTTGGAATCAGCCAGACCTGGATTGGAATCTCAGCTTTGCTGATTATATTGTGACTTTGAGCAAGTTACTTAACTTCTCTGAGACTCAGTTGCTTCCTTTATAAAGAAAGGATACTAATAGTATTTAATAATACCTTCTAACGTTGCTGAGAGGAGTTAATGAGAAATCACATATAAACTACATGGCACATAGCAGGCCCTGTATAAATTCTAGTTTTTATCCTTATCATCATCATCATCATAAGTGCCTTGAGGAGTCACTTTATATTTCTATTTTAAAATTTTATTATTTTAAAGTATTAGATTGAACCATACCAAATCATCTTTCTTTTTCAGATTAAAAAGAATGTCAAACATCAGTAATTGCATGTGGTACAACCTAAAATTTTAAGAAGTGTATCCTGGGAAAGGGGTACACTATGTTTAATACCTGATTATATGTGGCAAAACCTGGTCCTTTGGAACTAAGGAAAATGAATGACTATGCAGTTGAAAGATGAATATATGATGCTAAGTACAGAACAGATAGAAAGCAACTTTTAACCATACTGACTAAGTGCTGAAGGGCAAGGCACTATAATGCCATTGGCATGACTTGGTTGTACTGCAATGAAGCAATCATGAAAGGATGCTGAAAATAGTAAGGAGACTATGTGTGCATAAAGCAAAATTATGCATAAGCCTGGGCTCACAGGGTTGTTCCCTATAAGAACGTCAGTGAGCTTAATAAAAACTGGGCCCTCAAGACAAGGAGAAATTTAACACATTCTGCTTTTCCTCCTTAGTCTTAAATGACGGTTGGATTGTTTTCAAAGTAACCCATATATGTTGGGGAAAGAAAATGGGGGAAGGGTCATCCAATCCCAAAATACAAATCAAAGCTTAGAATGCTTTGTAAATAGAAAAATTACAGACTGGGATATAAAAAATTGAATTCAAGAACACTGAGGCAAGTGGGGAAATATGCCCGGAACTTATATGCCATAATAGGAAGTAGAAAAACCCCAAATCACTTATGTTTTGAAGCAGTGTAGTGTAATGGAGAGAGACTGGGGCTTTGGAACTAGACAAATTTTCATTCAAATTCCAGTTCCACCACTTACTAGCTGTGAGACTATGGAAAAGACTCCATACTTTCACAGATCTGTTGTCAGAATTAAATGAGATAATGTGTTTAAAGTTCCTGGCACATAATAAGTATTATAAAACCAGAAAACAACCAAATACCTGTTCTACCTTCGCAAATTTATAATACCACCACCTAGTTTTGATTGTATTCCTGCACACCCTCCCACACACAAGATGAATAGCATACAAAATGAAATTTCATACACAGTAAAATAGATAGTTCTTGGCTTCAGGTATTTACAAATACAAATACAAGACATGTATTTAGATTGAGATATGTTCTGAATACATTAGAAAAGTTGGTTTTTAACTGTATCTTTCATGTTATTCTCTTTCCTATTGTTACCTTAATTTAAAACATGGTCAATGATGTGGAGAAGAGACAGAAGATGGAGAAAAACTACAAGCATATGAGAGTAAGGCTTGAAAGTGAACAAAATGAGGGCCAAGTAGAGAAACATCAGCTATATAGAGTGTACAAGAGTAATATGAGGAGAGAGAAGGTGGTGGGAAAGACCAACAAGTGCACAAACAAATGACTCAAGGAAATAATTGACCAACCCAGAGCTATACTTACACAATTTTATATACCTCCATCAACAAACTTTCTAGAAAGTTCACTTACAATAAAGTTAGTTATATTGGATCTCCTTTTTAGTCATTTGTTAAACTTTGTAACTTGTGAAGCCAAATGGATAGCTTGCCTGGATATCCATTAGTTTACTTGGATGGCAGAGGAGAAAATCCCAGGGTGATCAAGTCACTAGGAAGATAGTACCAACCGGGAAGGAAAAAGGGAGAAAAGTAGGGAGAAGGAGCTAGAGACACTCTCATATTCCATCCCTGGCCAGTCCAGGTGTGGTGGGTTGCAGCTTCCCAGCTTCCTTGCCTTAGTTGATCCTTGTGATCCAAATCTATAGTCCTTGGGAAAAACAAATGCCAATGTGGTTACTGCTGGTTACTGCTGGCTACTGAACATCCTCCAACTTGGAGTCAATAGGCAAAGGAAAGGAAGAACTTATATTGGCTTGGAGAATCACTGGTGACATCCAGCAATGCTATTCAGTCACAAATGAATACTTAACTATACATAAAAGGGGAGTGAGATATTCATGTCAACCTTGAGGGCCTTGTATCAGTCACATCCATATTTCCATTAAAATCTGACAATGTTTTTATTCTATAAATCTTTGTTTTCATGTAAACTCATCCATACATTTTTCTCTGGTATCTCTACCACTGGTAATGAAGTTTCTGGCAACAAAGTATTGTTGGAGCCCATCCCTTTCATTAATGAAGTTATCATTACACTCCCTGTCTAACACCAGGGCCAATGAATCTAGTGTGTGAACAGCAATGAAAGACTATACATACACTGGATAAAAGTAAGAGATAGTGAGCGTCATATTTATAAACTTAATCCCAGTTTCTGATCCATTTCTTTCAGTTTCAAACATGTAAGCCACAGCTGAGAATCTTACTCATTCTCCCCTCCTACTCAGATGCACAAGCTAAAGTTCATTATCTCAGGAAAAACTATACTCCATTGCCTTGCCTCATTGGTTAACAGATGATCACTCAAATATGGTAATCTGAAAAGTATGCCTCAAAATCAATTAATAATTCACTTGATAATTTTTTTAAAAAAAATATTTTTTAAGGTAAACTATTTGAAAGTTGCTATAATATCTACTTGCCTTGGGTTTTGTAAACTTTTCATTTGAACTAAATAAGAAAGTGAGGGAAAGACCACAACGAGTTTGCAGGGGAGGTTTAACCAGAATCAGTGCACTTGTTCAGTTGTGAAGCACTGATTTGGAAGTAAGAGGGGCTGGAGATTCTCATGTCTGAAAAGTTTCACATCTAAAAGCTATTTGTTGGACAGGAGAAAAGTCTATGAGAATGAGGTGTCTCTATACTATGTCCTTCCATCTTGCTATAGCAGTAAGGCAGGCGGAGTGGCTGAAAGAAGCCTGGGCTGGGAGCTAGAAGACCTGGATTAGAACCAGTCATTGTGGTTCCAGTATTTGTTTCTTCTTCCAAAGGGAAAAGCATAGATGCTTTCTGAAACCTTTTACACCTTAACATTCTACCCATGTCTGTGAATAGGGTGACGATATGTCCTGATTAACCTGCTACAGTGTCAGTTTATACCTTGTAGATCAACTAACCTGCTGATTATTTTTAGCACTTCTGTTCATTCAGAAGTATCCCTTTTTCAAACAATAATTTACATCATTATCTGTGAGTCATTTTAAAATGTAAGCTTTGTACTTTGCTACATAGTTCTACTAAATTACATCTCTCTAGCTAACATACTTAAAATTACAGAGCTTCATTCCTGAAGGAAAGAAGGAAGGAAGGAAGGAAGGAAGGAAGGAAGGAAGGAAGGAAGGAAGGAAGGAAGGAAGGAAGAAAAAGAGGGAGAATGAAAGCAAGGAAGAGAGGGAGGGAGAGCGGGAGGGGCGGGGGGAGGGAGGTAGGATAAAACCAGTGAAATAAAAAGAAACAAGTCTCAGTAAGGGGAGCATAAAGTTGAGTTTCCCCTATTTGGCTAAAGAGATATAAGGACTCCCCTAACTGAAATCAGTGAGGGTTTTTTGGTTTTGTTTGTTTCAGAATAATTATACAGGAAATTCTCCTATATAATTCAGCTCCCATGGGACCATTTTAAATCTCTATTGCATATCTAGAGACAGTTATTTATAAACTGCTTAATGGGTACTGATGTTGCTGCTTTAAGTGTGACTCACTCCCTTTTATCATCAAACATCATTTACATATAGTGTAGATCAAGGCACATAAGTTAAATGGAAATAAAAAGTCTAATTCTGAAAACTAGCCATCTTGAAGTCGCAAAAGGCAACTTAGCTGTTTGTGTAGGCCAAAATCTGCCCTCAACTGTCCACAAACAAGTTCCACCCAACTAATCACAGAGTTTAGGGTGGTAGTTTAAACGTGTCTTAAGAATTTGGGGCTTAAATAACGTCTTTAATATTCAGGCTACTTAAAGGAAATCCTTCAACAAGTATCTAGACCTCGTGAAAATGTATGTTTTACATCAAAGTTTTAGCTGAAAACCAAATAAGGAAAAGAGAGTTTGTTGAAAATAGTAATAAAAGTCCCAATCTTCCTTTTCCGGATTAAACAAGGCTACAGCAAGCTATTATAAAGACCCAAAGTAATATGCAAACTAATGAAATAGTCCAAAATTGTGTTATTTGAATAAAATCTACTGAACTTTCATTGGAGTCTAAATATTCCATTGTTTTTTAAGCTAGAAACAGATATGAGTGTGTCTAGTGGACTTCATCATATAAAAATACTTAGATTCTTCTGGTGAAGAGGCACCTGGTAGACAGGTCTAGTCTCAAAACTATAGCCAGAAGGATCTATTTTTTTCCCAAAGCCATCTAATAAGCAACTGCTGTTAATATTTAAACTCAAATGAATTTGGATCCTGATATAGTTAACTCAGGCTATGTATACAGATACACAGATGTGTTTGGATAGCAGTGGCCATGATTTCCCTAAGTCCTACAGGAAACTGGGCATGGGGGTAGGCATGGGGTTCAAGGATATTAAAAGAGACCTCAGTCCAGAACTTCCTAGCTTGACTTTGAATTGATCTTGCTGCCTGAAACCTGACTCAGGTTTTGGCAGACCATTTCTCTTGTAACTGGACTCTTGACTACTGGGTGTGTACCTGTCTGGTTGCTTCGTCTCCATCCTCCTGCCCTACTCCAGTCAGCCAAAAAACTGAACCTACTGCTTGTGAATATTTGAGTCTCTTTTTTCTTAACACAATCCCTCTTAGGGTAACCAGAGAAAATAGCTCAGAGTAGCTACTATTTGCAATAAACACAAGGTGTCCTGGCTCCCTGTGAACTTCTCTCTGACTCAGTGAGCTCATATTCTTTGATTCTAGGAATTATACACCAGACAATCCAGGAAACGATCGTGCTCAGTGCCCAAACTCTCTGAGTCTTGGGGCTGATGTTTATCTACCTCTTTAAGTTTCAATACCATTGTCAAAGTCACCTGCTTAAGACATCTCCAGATACAAGCTAAGTTATTCCCTGCCCCACTCTGAGGCTCAGTGAAGTGAAGGAAAAGTCTCCTGAGAAGGGTTATATGCTAACCATTTTACCTAAGAAACTCTCAGAGAATTCATTTGTCAACTTAAATGGCAGGGGTAGGAGCTCCTTGACAGAGTTTTTGACTTTATAAAATTTGCCCCATAGGGTAAATCTATTTAAGTTTAAGGTCTTCCCATTCTTGGCACAGCCAGCACCTACTCATTCTGGCTCCTAATACCAGCCCTATAAAAGAGAGATTTCAGGTCCGTAGGATCTCCTGGTAGCTGCTTAGCAATGCCTCTGTTAGGGCAAAGAATGTTCAAGAAACAAGAGTTGTCGTAGCTCCTTAGATAAAATGAATGTCCACATCTTACTTACAAAGTTGATTGCCATTCCAATAACACTGGCTGTAGCAATGATCAATCGATCTAATTACCCTGTCCTATGTACTCTGAGGACTAACCTCTAGGGAAAGCATTATTGGTGGAAATACTATATGCAGTATTAAGTATTAATGACACTCTCAGGTTTTCTGAAAGGACAGGTGAAGTCAGGAAGTAAAAAAATAAAAATAAAAAACAAAAACTTTGATTCTCTGGCCCCCATTAGAAAACCAGCCTGCCCATGAATGTCAATATCACACCAATAATTCTGATACAGAATGAAAGAAATGTGGTGCACAACCTCCCATTAAATGGAAGAACACCAGGTGACATTCCTGATGAGTTTGCATAATTAGCAAGGGTTTGGAGCTAGTGGTGCACAGAACACCCATCAGCCCTCTGGTTAGTTAAAATTCTGGAGGACATGCCAATGTTTCTTCTTTCCACTCTGTTCACTAGAATATACTGAGAAAGCAACTTGCAACTTAATGTCGACCCAGATCTGGGTACGTGGTGGAAATGGATGAGCAGCACTAAGATACTGCTATACAATGCCCAGGCTTGTCAAGTACCGATGGCCTGTGCCATATAAAAGTAACCCCTGAGCTCCAGGAGGGGATTCAATCATATAGATGTCAGAAATGTAAAGGAGCCTAATATGCCCTTGTGTCAAGGAATGCTGAAGAAACATCTGCAGAATGGCATCTTGCAGGCTGTTAGAGCAAACAGTGAAGCTTAGAGCATGGAGAACAGACAGCTGTGCTTTTAGGGGACATTTTCGGATGTAGAGGTCACTGGAGAAATATGTCAGTTGGCGTGGTGAGTTACCCCATGCTAAGAGAAACCAGATCAAATTTTTGGCTGGTTACCCAGGACACTCCAGGATACCTCCTCTATAATATGATTTTCAAGCCACATCCTCCTTCAGCAAAGGGAGTATTTGTTTACTCAGTTTTCCCTTTTCTCTGAAGCACACATATTTTGTGGGGCTCCTTGTCAGAAACAGTTCCCCACCCTGGAAAGAAATCTGCTGATGTGGTTTCCTAAACTGAGGCTTGTCTGCTCACTAGAAGAGACAAACAGTTTCAATTAAGGACAGCACGTAAGCCCTGTTTGAAATGCTACATTCTGTCAAAACCCAAGCAAGCCAGGGCAAAGGAAAAGAGTAAAGCTGGGTAATGTCTTTGGAGCAGATTCCTAGTTTTATCAGTCCCAGAATCCTAGGGGATCAGGGGATTAAGAAAGTTCTAGCTTAACGCTCTTGTTTAAACAAATATTTCTAGGAATGAGGAAAATGAGGCACCCAGAGAAAGGAGGTGGCTTTCCCCAAGCCACCCAGCTTGGCATTAGATTCCAAGCTTCCAAATACCTGAGTTTAAAGAAAATAAGTTATGGCAGCAAGTTTTTAATAATGTATCTTCTGCCTCCAAACTTTGATAGTTTGGTAAAACAACAAAATAAATCAACAAATATACCAAGAAATTATATGCAACAAGGAATTGTTACAAGTCGTGGAACAGAGAATAATGCCAAGACCTGATCTCTGTCCACAAGTTGCTTCGATTGAATGGAAAAGACATAAAACATGAAGTAAGTAGTGAACAAGCAGGAAACAAGTGAACAGCTTCATATTTTGCAACACTATAAATCCATAAGTAAGGTACAAACCATGCAGAACAGTGTTTATTTTATGGTACTAATTGAGCAGTATAGGTAATTCAAAGGATAAGAGAAATTAGAAAATGATGAGAACTCTGGGGACTGCAGCTGTCAAGAAAAGTACAGCAGCTGGGGCTGAATGAATGCGGTCAGACCTTCTAAGATGAAGAAACAGCATGAGTAAAAATTTGGAGGTGGGAGTGAGGTATGCATTGAGAGAGCACATTTAGGAGAGATGGCCTTGAAGTATATACCTTCTGGAGGTAAGGTAGGGTTGGAAAGGTAACAGAGGGGAACCATGTCTGAAAAGTCAAATATAAGATTTTATGTATTATCATGTGAGGTAAGCATTAGGGAGATATTTTATGTTTTTCAACAGGAAATAATAGCATTCTCCTGAAAGCTTACAATGTACTAGTACTCTGCTAAGCTCCTTACATGTAGAAGGTCTGACAATTAAGCTCACAAACTTGTTGCAATGATGTTGCTAACCTCTTTTGCTATCAGACAGATTATTCATCATGAATTTGTACCAACTGGACAAACAATTAACCGAATTTACTATTTGGAAGTGCTGAAAAGGCTGTGTGAAAAAGTTAGACGACCTGAACTTTTCGCCAACAATTCATGGCTCTTGCATCAGGACAATGCACCAGCTCACAGGGCATTGTCTGTGAGGGAGTTTTCAGCCAGTCAACAAATAACTGCATTGGAACACCCTCCCTACTCACCAGATATGGCCCCCAATGACTTCTTTCTTTACCTGAAGACAAAGGAAATATTGAAAGGAAGACATTTTAATGACATTCAGGACATCCATGTTAATACGACTAGAGGTCTGATGGCCATTCCAGAAAAAGAGTTCCAAAATTGCTTTGAAGGGTGGACTAGGCGCTGGTGTCGGTGCAGTTTCCCAAGGGGAGTACTTTGAAAGTGACCGTAGTGATATTCAGCAATGAGGTATGTAATACTTTTTCTAGGATGAGTTCATGAACTTAATTGTCATACCTCATATTATGTCATTGAATCTTCACAACAAGCCTAGGAATTGGTACCAGCATTACCTCTATTTTCAAATGAGGACCAAAAATATTAAGCAATTTGACTAGGCTTCACAGCGAATAAAAAGCGAATTCAGGACTGTAACCCAAATATGTCTAATTCCACTGCCCATAAACACTGTGTTTTGTTTTAATCTAGATCTTTTTTATTTTAAATATTTTTTCAATTACTGTCGATGTACAATATTACATTAGCTACAGGTATACAACATAGTAATTAGACATTTATATAACTTATGCAGTGATCACCCCGGTAAATCTAGTACTCATCTGACACCATACGTAGTTATTACAATGTGATTGACCGTATTCCTTATACTGTACTTTACATCCCTGAAATACTGTGTTCTTAAATATCATGCTCTATGTGACAAGGGTAATTTTCAAAAAATAAATCTGGCATTATTGTAAAACAGAGAGAGTTAGGAAGCAAAAATACTGGTTAAGAGTATCCTCAATAATCCAGATACGAGGAAGAAAGTTCCGAGGAGAAGGTGGTAAAGGTAATAGCAGAGAAAGGATAAATCCTAGACACAATGGTGATATACTAGATGTATGTCGGAAAGCAAAAGATAGCTTGGAGAGGAGCAATGGCGCTAGCAAAAGGTTGGGGAGTGGGTGAGAAGAGTTAACTAGTTTGCAGGGAGGTGGTACAAAGGTTAAATTAAGTTTTAGACATGTTGACTTTAAGGGGATAAAGAGAAATGTCCAATGGAAAGCTGATGGAATGCACATGAATATATACCTTTGTTTTGCTTATGGGTACCTAATAAAATCTGCAAATCCATTCCACAGAAAATGTACACATGTGGTACATTTGGTACAAAGCATGAGCAATAAATGGAGGATGGAAATGTACAGACTAGGGTGTCTTAGTCATAGTGGTATCACATGAACTTCTCTTGGATTCCAGGGTACTACCCTGCCTGGTTCCTACCTTCCTTTCTGATTACTACTTTTCCATTTCTTTATTTGCCTCCTACTCTTTTTTTCCTGTCCAATAAAATTAGGTGTTAACCAAAAATCTAGATTCTTTGCCCTCGTTTTTCTTCTCTACAGGCTAGTTGGTTGATTTTATAGAGATTTTGTGAGTATTAGATGAAGTAATACATGTAATTTGAAAGCATAGTCCGTGGCTCGTAAAAAGCTCTTAGCAAACGGAAGCCATGATAATAACCTGAGAGCAACAGATTGAACTTCATGACAACTGCACTGTAAGGAAAAGAGAAGGAAGAAGTTGATTGAGTAAGATAAAGAACAAGCTGCCTAAGTAGTTTTGAGAAGCTCAAGGAGAAGAGCAAATCACAGAAGGAGAGAGAGGATGGTTAGCAGTGTAATGTGTAATGTGTCTCAAGAAGGAGGAGGAGAATAATGTTAAATTTTATCTGAATTGTCTCAAGTTCGAATCAGGAAAGAAGACTCTTCTTATTCCAGGTCAAAATAATCATTCCCAGGATGCACAGTGGTAATTAATTTTCCTCTCCAATAAGGTGCCTTGTGCTAACACAACAACGCCAGTTTGATGTGGTGGTAGTGGCAGTTGCTACGGGTTATAAGATAATTTTAACCCTGTCATCATTAGAAACTTGGAAAATAAGCCCTTCAAAAAATATCCCAACACAATGTTCAAGATGAAAATTCAGAAGCCAAGCACCTCTCAGAATCCAATTCTCCCCTACTCAGGTCCCATGCATTTAGGACAACTACTGAGGCAGAAATGTCAGGCAAATATGCCTTTGGCAGCTTTTAAATGAAACAGCATTCTCTTAACAATTCCCAGCCTGGTCACTCCCAATGGGACTGCATATGCTTCTCAATATACAAATAAGTGTCATACTCTTATATTTGCAAACAGTTGTATCAGGTCTCTTGAAAAACTGTCAAGATTTCTTCAACTTTCAAGGGGTATGAGCTTAGTTTCCTAAGCTAAGTTTGATGGGCCACATACCAAGAGACGTGTATCTCTCTGAGAAAGTTCTACAGCTTCTTATTTATAGTTTTTCCTTTTAAAAAAACAAATCTGACTACTTCTAGAGATCTAGTAAGTGAAACTGGAGCTCTACTGGTTGACTTTAAGAATGCAGGATTAAGTTCTACCAGATCTGCTCCTGAATCACTTATTATTAATATAAGTCAGCAGGACTCCTGGGGAAGGAAATGCTTATTTTTTCCCCCAGCAACTGGGTATTATCACTAGAAAATATGTGTGTGAGGAGGGAGTAGGTGGAGAGTATTTGAACCATTTTTGTAAATAAACAACTCAGTGAGTACAATGCATAATTCCTAAAATTTGCATCTGCAAATTTGCATTTCAGATTTCTGAAAAATTATAATACAAGTTAGCTGGCTTTTCATTCCTGCTTTGCCCCCTCCTGTGATCATCCCCAATTTTAGCTGTGATTCACTAAATGTTTTTCCCCATTGCAAATTATAAAATGATATCCTAGCTCATTGTTCCATTTTATATTGAGCCTCACTGGGTTTTCAGACATTTACACTGTCAGCTTTCCTTCCCTTACTGTAAAATCTTTTTTATTGACAATTCAATCATGTCAAGTTTGGAACAGGAGAAGCACTGATTTGATCAGCTATCATTGGATTTACAATACATAAATGACAGCACTGTATCTGGCCCTCGTCTAAAGCAGCTGCCTTTTATCGATTTATATTCCACTAGCAAGGAAGAAAAATTGCAGCACAATGTAGTGGTATGATCCAAGATCAATACCAATTTTTTTCTTAATGACACAAAGGCCAAGATAAGGACAGCATAAGTCAAAGCTAGACAGATAAAATTTGTCCGATAGCCCTTTCAATTACTGAAGAACATGCACAGGGATGTATAACATTAAAGCAAAGGAGAATATTATTACAAGTGGTTTAAGATTACGACATCAAACAAGACTGAGCAGCATCCTCAGATATGATGTGGAATTGAAATGAGCTGAGAACAGAGGACCACTCCTCCTACCTTGGTCTGAAAGCAGCTGGGCATCTCCAGAGTTAGTCTAACTACTAGAACTCAGAGCACTGACACAGCTGTGTCATGCAAAGGATGAGGATTTAAACCAGGACTCCAGCACTAAACACCCTAAATTCCATAGATGTTGGTATTGAACAATAGGTAATGAAGAGTGAAATAGACTGGTTCCCCCTCAGAATATAATATGTTACAGGAAGCTAAAAAGCAAATTACCCTAACAACTTAACAAGCTCAATAGAGTGGTTAGGCCACATAAACTCTGGGCAAGTTGTAAAGTTATAGCTATCTCCACTATGGCAATAAAAGGCTGCCCAATCCTGTGGGAATCTGGGAAGATTCTCTATTTCAGCAAAAATGGAGCTGGAGACAGGTCAAAGCAGTTCATTCTACAACTGGTGTACCGCAACCCCAAACCCACATCATGGCAAATTATGATAAAATCAGTTCAGAGGAATGCTGGACTGGAGACTGTCTTGGTGATTTTCTCTATTGATGAATTTTTTAATAAACCTTCTACCAACACCGAAGGAGGCAGGGGCTTCTCCTCATTAAATTGTGCCCCTGTTCTGCTTACATATCTTCCTGATAGCCCCTTCCCTTCCACTGCGTACTCTCCAACATAACACAAACATGGCTAGGCACTTTAAATGACAACACTTTTTTGCCATAGAGTGAAGCGCAACACAGATTAGGTAAATTATAAACTAGAGGTGTTCAAGAAGAGCATGATGAAATCCTGGGAGGGCTTTTGTGAAATATGTTGTGAAGGGAATTTAAATATCTGATCAGTGACATAATAGATGATGTGTGAATTCCTTCTAGTCCCGAGCTTCTATGTTTCTAAGTAATAACAGCTCAAATGCCTTACTAGTAAAACAAACAAACAAACAAAAACAAAAACAAAAAAACAGAATAGAAAGAACGTGGGTCTTTGGAATCAAACTGACTTGTATTTCCAGACTGGATCTTGCCAATCACAAGATTAGCAGTGTGATCTTGAGCAAGTTACTTAGCCCCTCTGTATGTCAGTGGCAGGTACAGTAACAAGTGTGCTATACATCATATCCCATTTGATCTTCACAACAATCTTATTATGTTGTTATCTCCATTTTAAAGATGAAAAAAACTAGTTCGGTGGGCTTAAGTAAACTTGCTCAAGATCATACACTATTGTAGAATCAAACCATGATTTATATGGTTCAAAAATCTACTCTTACCACTACTCCCATCATGCTGCAGTCCTTCCAGTACAATCTAAGCCTGAGCTATTTTCTTTACTGTCTCTCTGGTCACTGAGAAGTCAAGTTGGGGCCACACAGCTAACCACAACAGAACTGTATAATCCCATCTACAGTGTGAATAGCCAATGACAACTTAGATGTCTGCTCAGGAAATGCTTAGAAGTAAAACATGGAAAGCCCACTTCATTAAGCCATGTTTGTTACCAATATCACCATTATAATATATCTAACTGGAGAGAAATAAATGTCCTGATTCTAAAGACAAAAATGGAAGTTGTAACTAGAATGTAAAGGGCAGCGCAAGACATATTTTGACTTGATTTTTGAGTAGTGCTGCTAATGTATTTTTTCTTGCAAATCAGTGCAATATTTACTGATCATGACATCAGACGGTACAGTTTAGTTGTGGATAACAGAAGTAGGCATTTCAACTTGGTGTGAGTAATAGAAATATGATGCCTTGTTTTCCATAAAACGTCACTTTGAGTGGCACTGTCACTTTCAGTGACAGTGAAGCTGGAGTCACCAGATGGGCTGTGGGCCTGACAGGTTTGGTCAGACAATCTACTACTTAGCACTATTAGGAGGTCAGAAAGCCAAAGAGGTAGACAGAGGTAAAGAAATACACAGATACCAGAAGTCAGAACAGGCAGAGGGGTCACGTGTTTGAATGGAGCAAATGGGAGAAGTCCATACAAGAAATCATTAATTAGGGCTCCTAGCTTGAACCTGATATTCTCACATACATTCTCTCATAAAAATAATATATCAGCTGTCCTCAGCTAGCACCAAAAAGGGTAATGATATCTGGTTGGCAAGGCCTTTGAAAGTACTGGACAACTTCAAAGAACTGAGCAAAAAAGACAACTGAACAACCACCTGGTAGGTGGAAGACAATACAGGAATATGATTAGGCACTTTGGCACTAGAATCTCAAACTGTGCTCAAAGTTATGACTGAGAAAATGTATGCTAGGATGTTAGTCCAACAGCCAGCACATGGTAAGATCTCAACACATTTTTTTACAGTCCTGCAAAAGGGACTGTGTCTAAAAACCAAAGGACAAAAGTTTTCAAGTGCATACAAAATTATTTTTCTAGCCACACATCTGTATAGAAATATTTTCAACAGAATCATTTTTTTTCGACACATAAGAACTGAAAAATGAGGGTGAATTAATGACCCAGGGTAACCTCAAAATAGCTTATTTAGGAAATATAAATGTATACTAATTATCACCAGCTAGCAACATATGTACTCTGTTGACTAAAACTTTCTGATTTCATAAGCAGGAAAAAATAACTTGATAAAGATTATAGTCAGTTACAGTCATGCTATGCAAAACACCGTGTTTCCCCTAAAATAAGACCTAGCCAGATAATCAGCTCTAATGCATCTTTTGGATCAAAAATGAATATAATGTAATAATATAATAAATATAACATAATATAATATAATATCGGGTTTTATATTCATTTTTGATCCAAAAGACACATTAGAACTAATTGTCCAGCTAGGTCTTATTTTATGGGAAACATGGCAGTATTTTGATCAACAGTGGACCACATGTACAATGGTGGTCCCATAAGATTATAATGAAGCTAGAAAACTCCTATTGCTTAGTAATATCTTAACTGTCATAATGTCATAGCACAACGCATTACTCATGTGTTTGTGGTGATGCTGGCGTAAATAAACCTACTACACTGCCAGTGGTATAAAAATATAGCACATACAAATACAGTAGTAGGCTATAGAGTCTAGGTCTATGTTAGTACACTCTATGATGTTCATATAACAATGAAATCACCTAATAATGCATTTCTCAGAATATATCTCCATCAATAAACAGTGGCACATGGCTGTATTCATATTTTGAATTTCTGAATAACCCTGACATGTTCTTAAGTGGCCCAAATAAATGAAGAGCAACAATGTCACAATCTTTATGTAGTCAAACGTATCTATCATTTGGCAACACTAACACACAGATAGTACTGTTCAGATTGTAGTGGAATGGATAATTACTTATCTTTCTGTTGAAGCATTTCCTTCCTTTTGTCTCAGATTATGTACTTGATAGAGATAACCCAGGACTATAGAGACACACGTACTTTAGAGTCAGAAGGCCTGAAACCAAGACCTAGTTCTACCGCTTACTGGACGAAATACTCTGAACCTCAGATCCCCCACCTACATAATAAAGATAATAATATCTACCCCTCCCAGTATATGTATTATTTATCTTTATGTCAGTTATGGACCTGAAAACTGTGCCAGACAAATAGTGAGCAGATACCCAAGAAACATTTGTTGCTTGATGATAAAAATTTCAAGAAAAGAGAACATTTTTTGACCCTGGAATTTTGTGTCTGCCAAAAATAAACACAAAAAAACCCACTCAATAAAAAACAAATATTAGAGTAATTCTACAATTGTCACCAATACTCAAATTCATTTTGTTGAAATACACTGCGTTGACCTGAGTTCAGCTTCACCTTTGAATTGGCATCACTTGACCCAGTAAACAGGTAATTTCAGAGACTATGCATTTTTGCCTTCCTAAAGGACATACATAAGTATCACATGCCAAACATTCAAACATGTCCAGAAGATAAAATTAGCCTAATTACCATAGGATATAAACAAGATCCAGAGTCTAATAGTATAAAATATACAAAATCTCCAGGATATGATCCAAAAGTACTTGGCATACAAAGATTTAAAAAACAAATAACAAAACAACTCACATGGGCAAAGATAATCAATACTTTCCAACTCTGAGATGACATAGATGATAGTTATCAGACAAAGATGTTAAAACAGATATTATCAAAATGCTCCAAAAAATAAGGGCAAACACTCTTGAAAGGAATGAAAAGATGGAATGTTTCTGCAAAGAAATAGAAGTTATAAATGAGGACAAAATATAAATTTTAGGTCTGAACAACACTATAACCAAAATTAAAAACTTACTAGATGAATTCAATGGTAGAATGGAGAACACAGGCAGAGTCAGTAAACTTAAAGATAAATCAATAAAAATTCTCCAATGTGAATAACAGACAGGAATATAATTACAGAAAGAAAATGAACAGAGCCTTAGGTATTTGACAGATAACAAGAAAAAGTCTAACATTTGTGTCATCAGAGTAAAAAAAAAAAAAAAAAAAAAAAAAACACAGGAGGAAGAATATGGTGCAGGAAAACATTTAAAGAGAGGCTAAAATTTCTCCAAATTTGGCAAAATGCATAAATCTATAGACTCAAGAAGCTCAACTAACTTAAAACTAGATAAAATCAAAGAAATCCACACCCAGTCACATAATAATCAAACTGCTGAAGACTAAAGAAAAAGGAAAAATCTTGAAAGTAGCTAAAGAAAAAAACAAATTACTTACAGGGAAATAACAATTTGAATGACTGTGGGTTTCTCATGAGAAACAATGGAGGCAAGAAAGAAGCAGCACATTTTTTAAAGTGCTGAAAGAAAAGAACTACCAACCCAGAATTCTGTAGCCAGTGAAAGTATCTTTCAGAAATGAAAATAAAGTAAAAACATTCTCAGGTGATAGAAAATTGGGAGAATTCATAGCCATTGAACTGCTCTAAAGGAAGTTCTTTGTACAAAAGGGAAATAATACCAGATGGAAAACTGGAAAATCAGGACTGAATGAAGAAAAACAGAAAAATTAAACATCCAGATAAATAAAATAAACTATTCTTCACCTCTTGAGTTCTTTAAAATATGTTTTACAGTTAAATGCAAATATTATAACAATGTCCGATGGTATTTTCATTGCATTTAGATAAGACAACTATAATATAAAAGGGGAATGAATCAGGATCTATATGGTGGAAGATTTGATTTCTGCATTCAGCTTAAAGTGGGGGAAAAAATGCATTGTAAGAAGGCTGTGAAAAGTAAAGTACGCATATTTTAATCCCTAGAGCAAACACTTAAAAAAAACCTATACAAAAAGACATAGCAAAAAATAAATAAAAATGGAATAATAAAAAATGTTCAAATAACCAAAAAGACTAGTAAGAAGAAAAAAATGAGAAGAAAAGGGGAAAAAGAAAACAATAAAATAATAGATTTAGATCTAAACATATCAATAATAACATTAAATGCAAATGTTCTAACACCCCAACTAAAAGACAGAGATTGTAAACTATAAGCTGTCTACAAGATACCCATTTCAAATATAATTATATAGGTACGTTAAAAAACAAAAACTTAGAGAGTGATGATAGCAAAAATGGTAGAGTAAGGAATTCTGAAAACTTGCTCCTCCATAAAAACAATGAAAAAACTGACAAAAATGTGCCAATCAGAATTCTGAGAATTAACAAAAGGCTTGGAGCAGCCCAGGGAGCATTTATTTTTCAAAACTGGCTGAACCTTGGTGAGAACAGTGAAGTTTGTGGCATTTTAACTTCCTTTAGGTCTATTTCCTGCTCTCAATCTCTGCAGTAGCCTTGGGGAAAAAAACAGTCTGTATTCCTGAAGGAGCCGACTGGAACTTGAGGTCTGTTAAGCCTAATTCCCAAAGAATTGTCATGATTTGACCTGGCTGGAGTTTCCCAGGAAGACCCAACTCACAAGGGCTTCTGTATCTGATCTGATTTTGACCATGCCCAGTGTGAAAAGCATTTTTTTTGGGGGGGAGGGTATTGGTCAAAGAAAATCACTGACAAGTGTTTTAACTTTATGAGTGCCTGTGGTGATAGATAACAGCTGCAGCAAAGAATAACTTTGCTTAATAGCTTAATAGGAAAACATGGGGAAGACATATTTATAGAGACTTTGAAAATATTAAATATATTCCTGGGAATACTGATGGTTACACACATGGGTAGGACTGTGCTCTTGGTCAAGAAAGACCTGAGAAGGCACTAAGATCTCACTTACAGTTGACCTTTAGGCTCTGTGCAAGCTAGAAATTATGGGAAAGGCAGAGTTGTCAACTGCCTGACTGAGTACTGAAGGCATGTCCCAGCACACACGCAAAGCCACAGTAAAGACTGGAAAATTTGTTGGCTTCAGGCATTTAAGGAAATCTCTGTCCAGTCATTAGTTGATCAATAAGTTAACCAAACAGAGACCTCAGTGACCACACATCAAAAATAAAGACTTTACAGAATTCAGAAAATTCACTAAACAAACAAACAAATACAATTAAAACAAGTACAAACAACCACAAACACTGGGAAAGAGGGAGAAACTGATTTCCAGAGTTGCCACATTGTATTACTTTAAATGCCTGTGTTTTTTTTTTAAAAAATGTACAAGACATGCAAAGAAACAAGAAAGTATGGTTCATACACAGTTGGAAAAAAGCAATCAATAGAAACTTCCTGGGGAATCACAGACATTGGACCTGGTGAGCAAAGACTTTGAATCAACTATTTTAAATATGTTCAAAGGGCTAAAGGAAATCATGTCCAAAGAACTAAAGGAAAGTATGAGAATGTTGTCTCAGCATGAAGAGAATATTAATAAAGAGAGAGAAATTATTTAAGAAGAACTAAATACAAATTCTGAAGTTAAAAGGGAAGACAACTAAAAAAATTTTTAAATTCACTAGAAGGGCTCAAGACCAGATTTGAGCAGGCAGAAGAAAGAAGGGGTGAACTTGAAGATACATCAATTGAAATTATTCAGTTGGGGATTAGACATAAAAAGGAATGAAGAAAAATGAACAGAGCCTCAGAGACCTGTGGGACACCATCAAGTATAACAATATACACATAATGAGTATCCCAGAAGGAAAGGAAGGAGCAGAAAGAATATTTGAAGAAATAATGGCCAAAACTTTCCCAAAATGGACAAAAAAAACATAAATCTACACTTTCAAGAAGCTTAACAAACTATTAGGAGGATAAACTCAAAGAGATCCACACCTAGACATATCATAATCAAATTTTCGAAAGACAGAGGGAGAACCTTGAAAGCATCAAGAAAGAATTGACTCATGTACAAGAGATCACCAGTAAGATTAGCAGCTGATTTCTCATCAGAAACCATGGAGACTAGAAGGAAGTACATTACATATTTCAAGAAAGAAAGAAAAAACTGTCAACCAAGAATTCTATATCCAGCAAAACTATCCTTGATATGAAGGATAAATAGGGGAGTAACTGCTTAATGGCTACACAGTTTCCTTTTGGGGTGATGAAAATGTTTTAAATGTAAATAGAGGTGGTGGTTGTACAACAATGTGATGTACTAATTGCCACTGAATTATTCACTTTAAAATGGTAATTTTTACGGTATGTGAATTTCACCTCAAATTTTAAAATGAAGGAGAAATTAAAGACATTCCAAGATTAACAAAAACTGAGAGAATTCATCACTAGTAGACCTGCACTACCAGAAATACTGAAGGAAATTCTTCAAGCTGAAATGGAAAAACACTACACAGTGATTCAAATCCACATGAAGAAATAAAAACCACATTTAGTGGTAACTATAAAAGAGAGTATAAGTTTATTTTGCTTATAATTCTTTTTTCTCCTACCTTATTTAAAGCAAAAATCATAAATCTGCATATATGGAAACACAATATATAAGCACATAATTGTGACAACAGCATAAAGGACAGGGAGAAACAGACCAAAGTTTTTACATATTATTATAAATTGATATTAATCTGAATTAGGCTGCCATAACTTAAGAAATTAATAGTAATCCGAAAGACAATACTAGGAAAACAATTAAATAATACATAGCAAAAGAAATCACCAGTGAATTATAATGGCACAGTAGAAAATATCTATTTTAAATAAAAGAAGGCAGAAATGGAGGAATAGTGGAACAAGACATAACACATAGAAAATAAATAGTAATATAGCAGATTTGAATCCTATATTATCAGTAATTACACTAAATGAGAATTTATTAAACAGTTGAAAGGCAAAGATTGACAGAATAAATATAAAAACACAATTCAAGTTAAAGAAGAGGTGGTACATACCAGGGATGCCAAAAAATGTATACACATTTTAAGAGATGTTATCTATGCTCAAGCAGTAGTTCCCTGTAATCAGAAGTGTCTGGACGCTGATGGTAACCACTTTGAGCACCTCTTGTAATTACAGAAGTCAAACGTGACTTGTATTCATCTTTTGTTATTGGTATATAGAGAGTATTACAATTTTAATACAGTTTTCCCTTTCTTAAAATGTGTATACATGTTTTTGGCACCCTCTGTATATACACAATGGAACATTGTTTGGCCATGGAAGGCAATGAGGTCTTGCCATCTATGATGGCATGGATGGACCTGGGAGGTATTTTGCTGAGTGGAGTATGTCAGACAGAGAAAGACAGATGAAATGTGATTTCAATTATATATGTGAAATCCTAAGAACAAAATAAACAAACAAAACAGAAATAAACTCATAGATAAGGGAACATTTTGATGGTTGCCGGATGGGAGGGGGGTTAGGAGGACAGGTGAAAAAGGGGAAGGGATTAAGAATTACAAATTGGTTGTTACAAAGTAGTCATGGAGATGTAGGGTATAGCATAAGCAATAGAGTCAATGATAGTGTAATAAAACCAGAACATGATCCCAGTATAGTTTGTCTATAAGAGGCACACTTTAGATTCAAAGATACAAATATGTTGAAAGTAAAAGAATGGAAAAGTTGTAGATCTACCATGAAAACAGTAATCAAAAGAGAGGCAGAGTGGCAATACTAGACAAAAATTTTTACTAGAGACAGAGGACATTTTATAATGTAAAGGGTTAACCATCAAGAAGATATAACAAGGGCCAGCCCAGTGGCTCAGGCGGTTGGAACTTCATGCTCCTAACTCCGAAGGCTGCCAGTTGGATTTCCACATGGGCCAGTGGGCTCTCAACCACAAGGTTGCCCATTTGACTCCTCGACTCCCACAAGGGATGGTGGGCTCTGCTCCTTGCAAGTAAGATTGAACACGGCACTTTGAACTGAGCTGCAGCTGAGCTCCCGGATGGCTCAACTGGCTGGAGCACATCCTCTCAACCACAAAGTTGCCGGTTCAACTCCCACAAGGGATCGTGGGCTGCGCCCCCTGCAACTAACAATGGCAAATGGACCTGGAGGGAATTGCACCCTCCACAACTATGATTGAAAGGACAACAACTTGACTTGGAAAAAATCCTAGAAGTACACACTGTTCCCCAATAAAGTCCTGTTCCCCTTCCCCAATAAAATCTTTAAAAAAAAAAAGAAGATATAACAATTATAAACATAACTGAATCTAATAACAGAGCCCTAAAATACATGGAGCAAAAACTGACAGAACAAAAAAATAGACAGTTCAACAATAGCTGGAGACTTCAATACCTCATCTTCAACAATGTATATAGCACAACTAGATAGAAGATCAGCTATAAAATAGAAGACATGAATAGCACTATAAACCAACCAACTAGACCTAACAAACATTCATAGAATGCTCCTTCCAAAAATAGCAGAATACACATTCTTCTCAAGTTTCCATGAAACAGTCTCCAGGATAGATTAAAAGGCCATAAAACAATTCTATATAAATTTAAAAGGATTGAAATGATACAGAGGATATTCTGACCACAATGGAATGAAATTAAAAATCAGTAACAGAAGGAAATTTGTGAAATTCACAAATATGTGGAAAATTAAAAGGATAGAAAATAATATACCATGCAAACACTAATCAAAAGGAAATTGTAGTGATTATATTAAAATCAGAAAAAGTAGAATATGAAGCAAAAAGAATTATCAGGATAAAGAGGGCGATTACATAATGATAATAGGGTTAATCCACCAAGAAAGAACACCAATCTTAAATGTGCATGTAGCAAACAACAGAACTTCAAAACACATGCAGACTCAACATAGTAAAGATGTCAGTTCCTCCCAAATTGATGTACAGATTTAACAGGACTCTAACCAAAATCCCTCAAAGATTTTCTTTGTACACACAAACAAGCTGACCCTAAAATTCCAATGGAAATTCAAAAGACCCAGAATAACCAAAACAATTTTTTAAAAAAAGAATAAAATTGGAGGAATGACAGTACCCAATGTGAAGTTTTACTATAAAGCTCCAGTACTCTAGACAGTAGGCAGCATAGTATTGGTATAGATCTATGGCAAAACTGAAAGTCCAGAAATAGATCCACACAAATATGACCAATTGAGTTTTGACAAAGATTCAAAGGTAATTCAATGGAGCAAAAATAGTCTTTTTCAACCATGGCATCGAAATAATTAGCTACACTGATGGAAAAATAATGAACCTCTTCCTAAAATCATGCCTTATACAGAAATTAACTCATAATTCATTACAGATCTAAATGTAAATTATAAATCCATAAAACTTTTGAAAGAAAACATGGGAGAAAAATTTTGACCTGGGGTGAGGCAGAGTTCTTTTACATGATACCAAAATCACAATCTACTACAGAAAAAAAGATGATAATTTGGAGTAATTCATCACAATTGTAAGTTTTGCTCTGAGAAAGACACTTTTAAAGGGAACAAAAAGACAAGAAACAGACAGGAAGAAAATATTTGCAAGTCACATACTCCACAAAGAACTTGTATCCACAATATATAAGGAGTTCTCGTGTAATAGATCTTCAAGGGTATTATACTCAGAAAAAAACACGTTACGTATGATTCCATCTATAGACATTCTCGGAGTGACGAAATTATAGTGATAGAAAACACATCAGTGGGTTAAAGTTGAGGGAAGAGTGTGACTAGTAAAAGGATAACACAAGGGAATTTGTGGTGATGGAACAGTTTGGTATCCTTATTTTCATGATGTGTATTCAGATCTGCAATATGTAGTAAAATTTGATAGAACAATACTTGAAAAAAGTACATGTGAAAATTAGCAAAATCCTAATCAAGTCTATACCTGAGTTAATAGTATTGTGCCAATATCAATTTCCCAGTTTTGACAAGGTACTATGGTTATGTAAAATATTATCATCAGGAGGATCTAGGTGAATGGTACATGGGAATCTTCTGTACTATTTTTGCAATTTGTTGTGATTCATAAACCATTTCAAAATAAAAAGTTATATGAAAAAAACGCAATAGTACCAAAAACAAATGGGCAAAAGACTTGAACAGACACTTCACTAGAGAGGATACATAGATGGCCAATAAAGACATGAAAATGTACTCAACAACATTAGGTGTTGGGGGAATGCAAATTAAAGCCACTGTTGAGATACTATTATACATCTGTTAAAATAGCCAAAAGTAAATATTGCAGACAATACCAAGTGCTGTCAAGAACCTGAAGTGACAGCAACTCTCATGCATTGCTGGTGGGAATGCAAAATGGTACAGCTACTCTGGAAAACCATTTGTCAGATTCAGATCAAGTTAAACATACACTTCTCATATAACCCAGAAACCCTACTTCTAGGCAGTTATCCCTGAGAAATGAAAACTTATGGAACTTATGTTAACACAAAAACTTGTACTCAGTTGTGTGTAGCATCCTTATTGTAATTTCCCCAAACTGGAAGCAAGCCAAATAAATATCTTCAACTTGAGAATGGAAGAACAAACTGTAGTACATCCAAACCACGGAACACTACTCAGTGGTAAAAAGGAACGCACTACTCATACACGCAACGACTTGAATGAACCTCAAAGACATTTTGCTGAGTGAGAGAAGTCGGCCTCAAAGTTTGCAAAACTATAATATCTCATTTAGGTGACATTCTGGAAAAGGAAAAACTATAGTGATAGAGAACAGGTCAGCATTGCCAGGAGTTAGGGCTGGGATGCTACAAAGGGTTAACATGAGGGAGTTTTTGGAGGGATCTGTTCTGCATCCTCATTTTGGTGTTAGTCACATGAATTTATGAATATGTTAATAATCAAAAAGCTGTATACCAAAAGAGTTCATTTTACTGTATGTAAATTTCCAAAATACACATGAAATTAACCTGATTATGCCAGTAATACCATCATTTCACAATCTAGAGATTTAAAAATAAGAACACATACATACATAGGCAAAAGTGCAGGCATTTTATAAGTGTTTTACAAATATTAACTCATTTAATTTTCACAATAATCCTATGAGATAAGTACTAGAATTTTCCCCATTTCACACCCAAGGAAAGTGGTACACACTGAGGTTAAACCATTTGTCTACAATGACAAAACTAGGATGTGGTGAGGCTGGGATTAAAGCCAAGCTTCAGTGTAAATCCAGATTCTCTGCTATTAGCCATGAACCTTTACTGTGTTCTATGCTATATGCTCTGAGCTCTTTAAAAGACACTCTCTCATTAACAAACCAATCTGAGGTACTTATTAACTGATATTTTCTGAAGAAAGTCCTTAAGATTTAGAAAGATAAATTCATGTACCCAATTAGTCAGAAAGAGACAAAAAGGTAAGTGAAAGATCTACCTGTCATAATTTACACCTCACTTTCCCACATACTGTACTGATTAACACACGTGGCTGGTTTCTTGCTATGAAGTTTTTGTTCTCCTTGCAGAAATCGATATGATACTTGCCAGTTAAATATAGACAAAAATATACCTTTACCATTCAGAAAATTGCCAAAGGAAGTTTGGGTTTCTTACAGAAGTGGGAGAAGGAGGAGTTTTTGAACTTGTTTGCTGGCATTAAAATTTATTTCTAAAGGCATGCAGGACAATGGTACTAAAAAGATTATTAATTTATGCAGCCTTGGTTTGTGTTTGTTCCTACTACACTGCCTTTGACTATATTCAGAATAGTTAATGAAAACTCACACATACCAAAGTGCTAATCGAAGACAAAAAGGGAGTAATACAAAATCCCTGCTTGGGGAAAACAAAGAAAATAGATGTTACAGAGAACTATGCTTAATTATTGTTTTTAAAACAAAATTGACCAGAAAAATTAATTGGGTTGTGCTGTTTGAATCGTACTGTTTCTTCAAGGTCGGATTTTACTTTCAGGGGAAAACAGAGACAGATATGTCATTTCAGGAGGGAAATGGATCCTGTAGGTTTTTATAGTTAGGATGCCTTTGAATCGTTTCCTTCTTTTATGTGTTCAAAATAAGTCCTAAAATGATTTCATGAAATAAACAGGAATGAGTCTGATATGAGTTAAGTAATGTACAAGAGCAAGAATACATACATATAAAGTTTGTCATTAAACAGCCCTGGACACATTCAGTGACTATCCCCAAATCCACATTCACACACCACAGCTGTAAGGTCCACCATTTGAGAATCAAACTGCCTGTTTTTATTTCAAATACATGACTCTGCCAGTGATTTGAAAGTATGAGGGCAGAAGTGCACCAGTGGCCAGGAAGAAGGAAGGAGGGTCTGGTGAAAATTGGGAGAAGAGCGTGATGCATTGGCTATTCATTCAACAAACAGGTGCTGAGCACCTGCTAACTGCTGGGCACAGCACTAAGGACAGGAGGTACAGATATGGCTTAGACCCAGTCACCACCTGCCACCAGGAGCTCACAATCTGGTTTGAGAGATCCCAGAGCATTTGGTAAATTTCAAGTGAAACTGTGTGACTGGGGTTTACAGGGCATACAAGGATGGGTGATTGTCAAGACAGAAGCTAAAGGAATATGCAGGGAACACATACTGAAGGACTTGTATGCTGTGCCAAGGAATTTTACATTTTACGTTTTTTGTTTCAACACAAATAATTCATGTTTACTGTAGAATACTTTAAAAATACAGAAAAGCAAAATGTTAAAAAAAAAAATCACCTGCAATTACACTACCCAAAGCTGTACATACTCTGTATCTGTCTCTCCTTTCTAGATATAAATATATCTCTGTCTCTCCACCTATTGAGAGAAATACATGTATAATCCCTCTCTCCCTCCCTCTCTCTCTCTCTTCTCTTTCTCTCTCTCTCTCTCTCTCTCTCTTTTTCCCACTTAAAAATATATAATAAATATTTATTCATGTCATTAAATCTTCTTCAATGACATCTTTTTAACAGCTGCATAGGAGTCCATCATATTGCTATTTCACAGTTTAACCAGTTCTTTACTGCTGGTTGTTTCCTATTTTTGCAATTATAGTAGGAGTTATTATTGAAAGGCAATTGTGGTTGCATTCTATGGCCACTGCTGTCCAGAAACGTGGACAACATTGTGCTGGCCACACAATGGTAGAATTGGTAAAGAGAAAAGGAAGATGAGAAGATCACTGAATGAAAAATAAGGAAAAAAGTCAGGTAGTATACAAAAAACAGATTCATGTAAGGTGGTTTAGAGTAAAAAGAGGGCATCAAGAGGAAGGGAAAAAAATCTGCCTATGCTGTGGACCCTGGTAAGTTATTAATTCAACAAAACTTTACTGAACACCTACGCAAAACATATAAAACCACCAAGAGTTTTAGTGGTAAACTTACCTGACCGAAGCTTCCAATGTGATTTCCTATGCAAGCTATCACCAGTCAATGGTTCACTTGAGGCATGTGACCCTTGAAAAGAATTCACTGAGCATGGAAGTTAGTCAATCACCTACATTTCCCAGGTTCTGTTTCCGTATTAAATTAAATCACCAGAAAGCCAAGTACCTGAATCATATTATCTCAGCCTCCAAAGAAATGTCTAAACTGAATTACGATTTAATATTACACTCTCACATCTTATACAGAAGGTCAATACAGGAATTATCCATTTCAACAGGGTTGTTCTTCCTTTGCAAAACTGTAGTTGAAGATGTCTACTTTAACCTATTACCTCTCACGCAAGGGACCATATAATAAATTTCAGGATAACAATTGTCTGGAGAAAAGAAGTAGACACAGTTTTCTGCGGCAACAATAAAAACTATACAAGCCAGTGTATTTTCCTGTTTACTTTTTGTTGCTAGGAAATAGACTATTTGATTGTCTTGACCAGATACCTCATGGCATCACTCTTTAGTTGGTCTCCTTGGTTTTTAAATTTTAGAGGTCCTATGTTTATATTGTTTAATTTTGTATACTACATCGGATTATTTTGAACATATATAGAATGAAAGAATCTTAAATAAATTTGGTCATAAAAAGTTTTTTCGTAACAGTTGGCCCACATGCTACTAAAAATTGGCTCAATAATTATCAATACCTGATTTGGGGGCTGTGAGACTTGATATTTACAGTTGTTTTGATAGTGATATAATTAGTCTCTATGTGATTAATATCTTGAAATGTGCCGTTCTAGATTGTATTCATAACATATAACTGTACATATGCAAGTGCTAATAATGTAGCACCTCAAGATGACTAAACTTCTTACTGCCGAATAGTATTCCATTGTGTATATATACCACAACTTCTTCATCCATTCATCTATCGAAGGACATTTTGGTTGTTTCCATGTCTTGGCCACCCCAATAAATTTAATAAAATTTAAAAAAAAATGACTAAACTTCTAGAATAATCTATAACTCCCAACTTTAAAGAAGAAAACCATGATCTGTTCTTTTTCTGTGCAGAAAGCAATAAAGAATGGAATGAATAAAATTCAGAATTGTATGAAAGTGTTCTCTCTTCTCTGATCTGGAGAGAGATCATTTATAGTGAAACCTACTTAAAACTATTCAATGGCTTTCTACTGCCTTCAGGATACTCCAACTACAATGGTAAGATATTCAGGCTATCTTAAGTAAACAAGGCAAATTACAGAACAATATGATCAATTTTATCACACATACACACAAATGAAATAGATGAAAAATGTGAGCTAAAATTGGTTAATAGGGTTAAAAATGATTCTTTTATCTATACGTACTTATTTTTCTAGAATAAGCATGTGTTACTTCTGTCATCAGAAAAAATCATCCTTTTAAAAAGTTCAAATATTCACATATTCCAGAAATCAGAGAACCACTGGAGGCGTGTTGGAGCTGGTAGAACACTATAAGATTATCTTTTCTCTCTCTCTCTGTTTAGATTGAGTAAGCTTGGGCTGTGAGAAGACACGTGATATCCACAAAGTGCCATAAGCAACCAATGGCAGACCCTAGACTAGATCCAGGGCTTCATACAGCCCAGGGCTCTGATGCCCCACCCACCTTTCTGAACAAAATGTGAATGACCCTCTGGCAAGGGGCTACAGCAAAGACTTAGCCTTAGGGGTCAGGCTGGGCTACAGGACTTGACTATTCCAACTTTAAGAGTTTATGAAATATAATCTGGCAATACAGCCTTTTCTCAGGTTGGAAGTCCCAGAAACAGACAAGAGAAAAACAAATAAAAAATATTTTTAAGGCAAAATAAGTTTTAAAGATACAGAATCATTTTCAGACTTCCATGATTGACACAGCTCTATAATTCAATATATTTTTTGCTAATTTCAAATTGTAAAGCTTGCTTATTTAAAAATGACATTTCTACCTAAATGAATAAAATATGGCACATAAACAGAGACGTTTTGGGGTGGCCAGATGGCTCAGTTGGTTAGAGCGCAAGCTCTCCACAACAAGGTTGCCGGTTCAATTCCCGCATGGGATGGTGGGCTGCACCCCCTGCAACTAAAGATTGAAAACGGTGACTGGACTTGGAGCTGAGCTGTGCCCTCCACAACTAGATTGAAGGACAATGACTTGGAGCTGATGGGCCCTGGAGAAATACACTGTTCCCCTATTACCCAATAAAAATTAAAAAAAAAAAAAAACAGGGATGTTTTGGCTGGCCTCCTGATCCCTTGGTCCAGAGACTTTTTAAAGGCTGTATTGGGAGAGTGATTTTTCATCAGGGACAGGTAGTTGGACCGAGCTTCAAAGTATCACCTCTTTCCTTCCCAGTAAAATGGTCTTTCCCTTTAAAAGCTTTGATCCTCTAAGCTGCAGCTACATAACGCCTCAGTCAGGTTACTCTGTTGTTATTGTTTTTCAATGAGGGGATATTGGTAAATCAAAGTAACATGATAACTTTTGGATGACTGGCTCCCGATCTCTTGTCACAAGCCAAATTATGAGTGTGAAGACATCACCTAGCCATCTTCGCATCATCTTCTGGGTACTTGGGCTCAGAGGGCCATGGCAAAATTGCTGATATGCTGGCTATTGCTACTGCTGTGAGTAAGCAACTGTTCTTCATCTCTGGTCCAAGAGTCTTGTGCCTCATGCCAGCATCCATGAAGCTGTCTCAGGCTAACATGCTGACTTGCAAGTCAGGTGAAAATCCCAGACCCTTCACAGTTCTTAACAATTTGTACTCCCTTAGTAAATTCCCACAAAATCCATGGAAGAAATTAGGAAGAAAGTAAGGAACCTACATCCTAAAGGTTAAAAGATTGCTTGTGGCTCAAGAAAATCATTGTCTCATAACAACTGCAGGTGTTTCTTTATAATCATCATTAACTATTTTAGTTGCAACTGGGACCACAGGGTTACAAAAGCTCATCAGTGCCTGATTTGGGGCCATAGAGATAAAACAACAGATTTAGATTTGATGCAACATGTCTTCAAGGGCAGGTTTAGATAGAAGCTAAACTATCTAATGAAGGATCTTCTTGGAAGAATCAAAAAGTCTTGTCACTGGTCAGTTCTGTACCTGGGAGAGCCTTGGTTTTACTCTCAGACTAAGTACATTTTGTTCAATTTACATAGTATCAGTGTTTGAAAAAATAAAATATTCAGAATAACTAATTTATTGTTGAGGGTTCTGGCTTTTTTAAATGCTCATTTCCAGATCATTATAAACCATACAATATGCCAATGTATTCTTTTAGTGCAATTATACAGAAGAAATATAATGCACTACTGGAACCCCTTATTCAACTGTGGCCATGTTCCAAAAACTAACTGAGAAAGATGTTACTTCCACTCCAAAAAACAAACTAATTCTTAAATGCCTACAGAAAGCTGAACGGATTTTTAGAATTACAAGATTATTGCTTTACTATTAAAAAATTCAGTAATTACCTCTTAGCTGGGGGGTTACATTATTCAAAATATGTCATTATAATAGCCTAGTTCTCTCCATCCTAAAAAATAGCCCCATTTTTCATTTATGAATATTTTTATCTCTTCAACTAAAATGACTCATAATCTACTTTTCCTGAAATAATAGGTTATACTCAGAAAGCCTCGTCTCCATTTTAAAAAATGAAGGGAGATGGGAGGAATGTTCCCATCTTCACCTCCATGACTAGCAAATAAGTCAAGGTTCCCCACTGTCTTTGCCTCAAAGGGTCCCAAAAGTACTTGTGGAAGCAGATGTTATGTGAGACTCATACTGCGTACTTGAGTCTTTTTGCTCCCTGATCACATTAACTTGACATTTGGAAATATTGTATTTGAAAGTTATTATCACATGTAAATTTCTTAAATATTTCTGATCAAGAAGAGATCTGCAGGGTGTCAATGAAAACAATAGTTTAATTAATTTTTATATACAGAAAAAGCTTTCATTTCCTCACCCCCTATACATACTCCTGGTTGTTGGCCAAATTTTTTTTTTTTAATTTTTATTTTATTAAATTTATTGGGGTGACAATTGTTAGTAAAATTACATAGATTTCAGGTGTACAATTCTGTATTACATCATCTATAAATCCCATTGTGTGTTCATCACCCAGAGTCAGTTCTCAAATGTGGATTCAGAAGTTTGCTGTATCTGTCAAAGCCACAGCAACTATTCTTGCTCCTGGACTAACTGAAACAGTAACAGGTTTTACTGAAGTTAAAGCAGTGCTAACGTGCATGATCCTCTGAAGTCCACTCCCTCACATCTACCCACCTTCTGAAAGGAAAGCAGTAGAAGGCTTTTTACCAGGTTGTTTTTAACTCCCTTAGTGGGAGGTGGCAGAAGTTGCTCCAGTGGGCTGATGGGGCAAGATTATTGATTCAGTTCTAAGGAAGCTGACCAGCAGGCAGCTGATCTGAATCCCACATACAGTAATGAAAGAGCAGCTTTGCAGGACAAAATTCCAGCAGGAAAAACAGGTAAAGAAAGCATAGCGCTGACTGGTTTCTCAGAATGGCTTTGTCTCTAAGTCGACTTTCTTCAAATGAAAGCTCCCTACCCCCACCCCATGTCCATGCACAAACACACCACCATCAGCATCAACACCATCTGCTTTACATTTCTGGAGATTGTGCTAGAAGGGCCTTATGGGGAAAACAAACAAGAGAGGAAGCAGGATTTTCAGAACCTACTATTCCAGTGTTTACATCTCCTAGCCCCGGAGGCATTTTGGGCTCCCCCTTGTGGGGAGACGCTGTATTAAAGCATACCTTGCAGGAGGACCCAGTAGCCAACCTTTATCAGAAGGGTCTGGGAATTCTGGGAACATAGACGTATTTTGATTAAGTTCAAGGAATCAAGAGGGCACATGGGTGAAGGCAAATGAGGCATCAACACTTTTGGGGTGATTCTCAAGCTTGTAACTAACATTGGTCCTTTGTTCCCAATTTTAAAAATATACATCATTTGAGATATCTCAGAAAACAAAGCAGTCATGTGTATCTACTGGTTAATGATGATTAGAAATGTGACTCCAAACTCATACCTCTAAACCAGGGGTGTCCAAACTTTTTTCAACATTTTTTACCAAGGGTCATATGCGGTAAATACACAAACAGCTGGGCCACTCACTCGAGGTGAAGTACGTATTGCCTCACCTGGTTTATTTAAGTAAACTAAATATTTTTTTGGAATTTGCTGCGGGCCAATAAAAAATGGAATGCGGACCGCAGTTTGCCCGCAGGCCGCAGTTTGGAAACCCCTGCTCTAAACACTAAAATAGAAGAGAAAAATGAACTAGGTTTTAGGAGACCTAGATTCTAGTCCAGCTCTGTCATAATCTTATTGGATGACTTTTGGCAAGTTGCTTAGCCGCTTCAGTCCCTATTTGTCCATAAATGGTGATAACAGCTTTCATAGATACTAAACTGTTAAGAGTTCCAAATTAGAGAGGACATCAAAGTATTAACAGAAGTTATAGTGTCTTGTATCCAGTATATATAGATTTATAGGCAACAACATAGGACCTATAGAGCTCCCTCTAACTCAATGATTCTAGGCAAAATTACTTCCTAGAATAGAGTAGGAAAGTATGCAGCTCACAACCACTAAAGTGAGGCTCAGTGGTAAGGAAGGGGCCACGGAGACGTCTTGAGTCAGATAGACTTCAATCTCAAACTGAATCCATCTCTCATTCACTATGTGGTCTTCGGAGCCTAAGCTTCCTCATCTCTAAAATGGGGTTAACGATACCGTGTTTCCCCGAAATTAAGACCTAGCTGGACAATCAGCTCTAATGCATCTTTTGGAGCAAAAATTAATATAACATCCGGTCTTATTTTACTATAATATGAGATCGGGTCTATAATATAATATAATATAATATAATATAATATAATATAATATAATATAATATAATATAATATAATACTATATATAATATAATGTATATAATCCCAGGTCTTATATTAATTTGTGCTGTAAAAGACGCATTAGAGCTGATTGTCCGGCTAGGTCTTATTTTCAGGGAAATAGGGTAGTAGCACCTATCCCACTGGATTGTTGTGAGGGTTAAATAATACAGATAGGCCACTTAGCACAGAACCTGGAATATTAGAAAACATTCAAAATACGTTAACTATCATCATCATCATCATCATCATCATTCTCTTTCCTTCTCCTCTGACAGGTTTTGATCTAAGCTTCCCAGAACCAGTGCATTATATGGACAGTAGATAGGTTAAAGGAGAAAGCTAGAGTTCTGTGGGGTTGGAGCAAGTAGTGCTTGCAAAGGGTCACATTGTAAAATTCCCAACAAAGGAATTTTTTTAAGGCAGAGCTTTGTTCTCATCATGATGATGCATGTGATTGTGGGCCTCATTTGACAGAATTAAAATTGGACATTGAGACCTCAGAGCATAGTTGAGAATGACTCTCAGACATCTCTTCTGGTTCATAAATCAGTACTCGAAACAACCTGTAAATATTATTTACACACACACACATATACACACACACACTCACACATTTGGCCATTTTACCCAATAATATATTACCTATACTTTAAAAATTCTTTTATCAAAGTTTTCTTATAATTTATTTTTGCCCGCTTGGCATCCCACTACTCTTCAAAGCATAAAGATGCCTACAAACAGATATTTCAAAATGCACACATTCATTCAACAAACATTCCAATGTCTACCTCATGACAGACATCAGGCTAGGCATAGGGGTTAAAAAGATAAGAAGCTGGCCTACGCTCAGGGAGTTCACAGTCCATTGGTGAGGCAGGTCATTCATCCAGAAAGGGAGTACAGGAAGGGCAAGCTTAGAGAGGAATGTGGTCAGTTATGTTTGGAACATGTTCAGTTTGCAATGCCTTTGGAGATAGGTGCCTATAACAGAAGTTTAGGCTGAAGATATGAACTTGAGTCCTCAGCAGTAGGCATCCATGACATCACCCAGGTAAAGTGTGTACAGTGAGAACAGAAAAGAAAAGTCCCTGAGGAAGCATGTTAAAAGCGTAGACTGAAGAAAGGGATCCATGAAAGAGACCGATAGACATAATAGAGGCAAAGAGGAAAAAAGACAATCAGGAGAGAATGCCAGTTCAGAAACTATACAGAGACTTCCCATACAGAAATCAATAAGACAGAAAAGTAGTTAACTGCTATTACTGTTATTATTCCTATTTTTAGTACTCAGAAGATTTTTCTTCATTCAAATGGATGGTGTGGTAGCCAGCCTCCAAGGGGGCCCCCAATGATATGTACCTCTTAGTATCCATACCTTTGCATAGTCCCTTTCCAGAATGAATCAGGCCTAGCCCTGTGTGACCGACCAATAGAATACTGCAGAAGTGATGATGCGTGACTTCCAAGGCTAGGTCAAAAAAGGCATTGTGACTCCCACTTTGGTTTTTTGGTTCATTTGCTCTATGAAAAGCCTACTGCCATGCTATAAACATTCAAGCCAATTTATGGAAAAGCCCATGTAGACGGGAACTGAGATTCTCCACCTACAGTAAGCACCAATTTGCCAGTCATATGAGTGAGCCACCTAGAAATATATTCTCTGAAGCCTTCTGACAAATGTAGCCTCAGCCAACATCTGACCGCAATCCCATTAGTGATCCCCAGCCAGAACTATCCAACTAGTCATTCCCTAATTCCTAATCCACAGAAACCATCCATGAGAGATAATAAATTATCATTACTATTTTAAGCAAGTAAGTTTGAGGGTGATTTGTTATGCAGAAATAGATAACTCTCCTGAATCTAGACAATAATAAAAAAAATTGGAAATCTTTTGTGGGAAATATGTATTTCCTGGTATAAGAAGATTTTTCCACACAGTCATTTTTAGTACATTTCATTACACTTTTTTTTCCTGTCCTTTACAAATCAGTTAATATCATAACACTACATGAACTTCATGGCTATTGTCAGGAATCATTCCTTGGTTTATATACCCTTTTAGCAAGAGATAAAGCCTAGATAAAAGATCTCACAGGAGACAATTATTGAGACAATTATTATAAGAAAGCTAAAAGCTAAAAGAGTAATCCAAAAGAGGGATTATAAATGACAAAATATACTTGTGAAGAAAGACAAGCTAACAATGATATCTGAGACCAGTAGAACCTTAAAAACAAGACTGGACACTCCCAGGTGAGGTCAATTGTACTTGTTCTCTGTAAGAAAGAGTATTAGGAAGCCACACTAACCATACAAACCTGAGGATGTTTGTACAGGAGCCCTACATCAATGGAAGACTGAGCATAGCTCTTTGTGAAACTTCATTTGGTAAATAAATTTTGCTTCCAAAAAAGAAAAAAAATTCAGAACTTATTTTTCACATTCAAAGGGAGGTAAGACTTATTTCACCAAACCCATCTCCCCTCACCCTCATGCTTATGGAAGTAGAAGAAAAATATGGCTGACTTACAAAAGTAGCAGCATATAAGGAACAGTTCTGAGTTTTAAATATTTGGTCCCACTTTAGACCACATGCCCCCATCATGTTTAGTTCAGAAAGTATAGTCACTAAAGGTAAAGGGTAAGTAAGCCAATGGGTCTGTAAGTAGAAGAAGCTATAGAAAAAATGACTAATCCAGAGCTAAACTCTGAGGGCCCTGGCTGAGAAGGCAGGGAGGTTGTAGGCAACAAAGAAAGGAACAGAAATACAAAGTCCCTCTTTTGCACTCCTCTCATATTCCTTCTAGGTGGGGCTAGGTTGTAACCTTCCAAGTTTATACAAATGACTCTGCTTGTGTATGCTAATCTGGAATAAAAAAGGTGCTGGTCCCAAGAAACACAAACTGAGACTTAATAATAGATCAGAGGGGGTGAATGTGGAAGTCAGGCCTGGAATGAGCTGAAAAACAAGAAAAATGACAAAAGTCTGAAATAAAGGAATATGTAGCTACAAACTAGTGGAATCCTGCCAACTTAAAATAATGAGAATTAGGCCTGAGGTACATAATGTGCCTGGCTGAGGACAGACGGTGGGGGTTTGTATGAAAGCTTTTCTTTCTTCATGATGAGGGGAGTTTAGGAAATGTTCAGTCTTTGACAAGAATTATAGAATAGAACTAGTAGGGAAAGCCCACTTCTCAGACACTCAGGGAAAGAAGGCCCAAGTCTGAGAAGGGAGTCCTCGGACCTAGGACCTAAGACTTTGGGCTACCTCAGAATTCTCTCTTTAGTTGAATGCCATACTCTGTAGAGTTCAGGAGACTGTGTTTAGAAGTGACCCTAGGAGAACTCTTAAAAACATTTGTGAATGTTCATCAAAATAAAACAGTAAAAACAGCACACCAAGTAAAATGAATATCAATGGTATTTGGTAAATGAGCACTAAAGGATGCCACACAATTAACTTTCATTTACCACTACGTCATTACCTGCTGACTGCAAACTTTCCAGGATCTTTCACCCTCATAGTTTTTTAGTGAAACCCTTGTAAATTCACTCTTCTATGCTACAAATACAATATTAAAAGACATTTTTCCTTGATCCAATTCTCCATCCAAGTGTTTTCATTTTGAGTCCCTAGATAACACTCCCTAATTTGCAACTGGGAGTAAGTGGAGATTTCTATAATTTTGATCCAAAATTTTTGAGATGGTTGGGAAAATACATAGATGCAAGTCTGCATTGGTTATAATTTTAATGAAGAGGATTCAAACTTAGAGAGGGATAACTGCATATACCACAGCTAGAGTGAAGTGAACAAAATGTTGCTTAGCAAGGATTTTTGCTTCACATACAAATAACTATTTGAAATTAGTACACCAGGAGCTACTTCTAAAGTATTTTAAAAGTTTACTCTTTTAAGGAGTTTAAAAGCTCCCTCAGGCAGTCTTGTTTGTAAATTAACAGAATTCTGAATTAATAAGGTCCAGTGGCTTTCTTTTTAAATAACTTCCAATACAGACTACCTCTAACACATATGGAAATAATTCTCCTCCCACCCCAACCACACACTGGACCTCAAAGACATAACTTTTCTTTTGGGAGCTACTGAAGAATTCTTGCCAGAGATTCACTTTTTAATGGTACCATTCTGAAGTGAATGATGAATACTCTAATATTTACCTCCTTTATACACGACATGGCTAACGAAAATACGTATTTGTTTTCTCCACTTCTCGTTCCATATTTCTCTCCAAAGACCTGAAGGGATGGTTTGGTTTTGCAGTCATCATAAATTTATTATAGTGAACTTGTGACCCAGTCTGGATGAGAACCAGAACAATATCCAACATGAAAAGGCAGAATTCACTCAGTTCTGCAAAACTGCCTTCTTTCAGAAATCCTGAAAAAGAGCCCCTTTTATTTTCTTTACATTGTTCTCCTAAGTGCCACCAGAATGTTTTATTTTTATAGTTTAGCCATCCCTAATAAATACATACTATATTGGTTTTGTGCCCATGAGTTACAAATGAATAATTCTAAGACTTGCTATCATAAGATTAAATGTCATTTTATCAAACAAAACTTCATCACCTAAACTAGCTTTGCTCATAGAACTCATTCTGAAGTTTCCAGTACCCAAACTTGTCCTCATGAGAACTAATAGATTAACAGGCGTTTTTTTTAGGTTGATAACTTAAATGTTCTTTATTTTGAAATCTCTAGTATGTGACCCACACCACTCACATAGCAAAGAAAAAGCCAAGAGTATCTAATTTAAGTGGATTTATACAATCAAATTATATGTATACATATGTATATGCTGAGTATATGCCTATGAGACAAGATAAAGACAACAGACATCCAGCAAGGCAAAACTCATAAAATGTTTCAAGATGAAATGATATAATTACACATGATACCACATACAGGGCATTTCTCCACAGTTTGCCATCTGTAGTAAGGAGTATTTTTACTTCTCTCACCAAAGGGGATATTTTATCCTCTCTTACTTCAGAGTGGGTATAGATACCTTAAAAAAACAACAAACTCTTAAAAAGCTGACTCCTGCTTGAAGATTTATTTCCCTACCATAACTTTCATTATCCAGGAAGGATATATTATGTGAATTGTGTATTTCATATGCTTTCCATTTCAGGTACCACTGTGCGTGCATGCACTAAATGCAGAAATCCAACTGCCTATATAATGGTTTTATAAATGGAACAAGTTGGCTTAAAATGAAACAATTTTAGGAGACTTTTCCATTGCCTATTTTGCATGACAGTTCTCCAGCTCAGGGCTTTCAAATCTGAAAGAAAGATCTTTTACAACAACAGTTAAATGTAGGCACATATCCACAAACAGGAAATTTTTCATAAGTCACACTCAAAAATAAGAATGAACTGTTTTCCAAACTAGAATGAGTTAATCTTCAGGGTTTTGCCCACTTACAGAGAAAAGCACAATGCCAAGTGCCTGACTTGTTGGACAGAAATCAGAATTAGGATTAATATTTTGAGGTTATTTCTCTAGTGTCTACTTCTGCTAATGTACAAAAGGAGCTGACCATAAGAAAGGAAATTTATTTAAAAATACCAGTCAGAAGAGACAAAAGAAACAGCTACTTACAGAGACGTGTGTCTATTTTTTCTGAAAATGAAAGCATAGATTAATAACAAAAGCAACGCCGCCATTTCAATGAAGGAAGAGAGAGGGATGTCATTTTAAATACATGAAATAATAGAAAAAGGAAAGAGAAGTACTTTCTGTATTACTTATACAAGGTCAGTTAGTATTAATTAAAACAAAGGCAGAAAGAGATGCTGCCAGTAATTATTACGGAAACATTCGTGATAACCAAGAATTCACAATTAGTTCAAACTCAAACCTAAATCAGAATCTATTGACACTTCATGGCCACAGATTCTGTGTTCATTTTGGGGGTTGAAGAAATATGGGGTGGGGGCGAGAGAAGAGGTTGGAGCCAAGGAGGGGGAGGGATCAAGGAACAAACAGAAGGAAGAATCTTTAAAAAAAAATCCATAGCCCTGCTTCCTAAAAGATTCTATGGTATTCCTCCCATAGAGCTCACAGATGGAGAAGGGTAATGGGCTGTAAGATGAACTAGGAGACACACAGTCTTCATAAACCAACTGAAGTGGTCATACCAAACAAAAAGCAGCATTGAAGCATGCATGCTGCAAAAATATCAATGCTGATCACACTCCCAGAGGAAACTGAAATCAATTGGAAATAGACAAGAAATCCAGCATTTCCATTGACACTGATGAATTTTTTCATGAAAGTCATTACAATTGTAAGGTTCAAAAGCACACCCTTACTTTATGGTATATGGTCCCTATAAGGGCCACGCAGTCCCAAAACTAGCAAGGTATATATCACTGTTGTGGGGGAAGGAGGGTTAATAGGTTGCAACACTTGCATAATGACCAACATACTCTGTAAATATCTGGGGGAGGAGGGAAGGCAGAAAGATGCAAAGAATATAGAAGTTTAGAGAAAAAGAAAATCATCAAAAATTGGGGAGTAAGGTTTACAAGTCAAGTTAATGACAGTGGAATTATTTAAGCTTAGATAAAATAAGAAATACATTTACTGTTTTCCAGGATATTATATACATGGCTGATTTCCATCTCTACTGAAGACAGAGCAAGATGAAGTACTGTTTAAAGAGTTAGGTTAAATATAAAGAAGACTTCTTGCCAAATATTTGAACAGATTACTAAGGGAAACTGAAGATATTTTAAAATAAAATGTATTCTCACCTAACCAAGACAAACTACACTGGACAATAGGCTACATGAGTTCACTGAAGTTCCATATAGCTATAATAACTTTCTGATCAATGCTAGTAAGAATTCTAAAATTCTAATTACTGTGTTGTTTTGTACACCTGAAGCTAATAAAAAAAATTAAAAATTCAAATGCAAATTTTATGGAGACCATGGATATACGTGTGTTTTTTCTAATCACTAATCTGTCGACATAAAACAATAATATGCCCATAATTCACCAGAACCTTCTAATAAGGTTTACTACCATCATTCAGCTCAAGAGGCAACCATTTCTATTTCATTGACCTCTTTGTCTTTTTGTTCCTTTTTTCTTCTTCTTCTTTTTTTTTTTGTAAACTCCCCACAACCACTATCAAAACTATCAAATCTTTTCCATCTGGCCAAAAAGTAACAGGAAAATCTCATTTCCTGTGCCCAACCTTCCTGACCCTTGCTGGAGATAGGGCACACTTCACTGTCACCTGATCCTTTGGTCCAGTCCTTATCTGATCTCTCTATCCCACTCACTCATCTGTAATCTCATCCACTCCTACAGCTCTATGTTTACCTCTCTTACCACATTCAACATATTCCACCTTGGATTATTACTGGGCTGTGTCTTCCCTTTTCCACCAGACTAGAAGTCCCTTGAGAGCAGAGATCATGGTTGATTTATCTCAGGATCCCTATGACTCCAAGGAAACTGCCTGAGTAGTGATATTTCATGAGTTGAACTATAGCCATCTCCTGGGTTTAAAGACACTGTTACCTAACCAATAGTTCACTGACCAGAGTGTCCCTAATTCTTGATTATTGTACAAAAATATTACAATGGATGATATCATTAACCTTCACTTTAAGCCCTGAGTTTACAACTTTAAACTCTAAGATACTGGAAAAAAAATTCTGTTCACTGGATATGCTCATCTTTATAGTCCGATTTATGTTTTTAAAATAGTTACATTTTAAAAAAAATAAAGCTAGCTGAGCTTTTCCTTACAGCTTAAGATGGACAAAAAAGTTCCAACTTTACTATTCAAACCCAGCAAATTCACAGGATTCTCCCTAGCTTCTTCACAGTCAACTGCAAAATGGTTTGAAGAGTGGAGGTTCAGAACTTTACATAATTATGAGAATCTCTAAAGCTTGGGAAGTACTCTGAAGAATGAGAAGAGAAAACTACTGCCCAATTTCTAAGGCGGGGGGGGGGGAGGTGGAGACCAATAGCTAATATCACCCTACCAAACAAAGAAGTGGTATTTACTTGGTGATCCATATTACAATAGCTGCCAACCTCAGACAAAAACTTCCGACATTAGTACAAAGAAATGCTAGCTGAGTCTGTGGGCTCAGAATCACGCAAGCTCTATTTAATAACTAGTACAATGATCATGCAAGTTCAAGTATATATTAAGACATGCATTTGGTGAGTTCATCCTTCCTCACCAATGGCAAACCCTCAGCTTAGGGGCCCAAGAATGTACTTTGGGTGAGAACAGTCTTCATCTAGTTCAGCTTCTTTCCTTAGGCAGAATCTCCCATTAGGAGTGAAGCAGTGATAATATTCAAGATCAAATATGAGTTTTCATTTGTCTAAATGAGCTATTGAAAATTCACCCCCTCAAAGATTCTACTTGTCATTTATATTCAGATGTTCTCCAGAAAGACCTTTACCCTGGCCCACATGAATACCTGGTTCAAAATGGATACTTTATAAATGTGACTTCTAATTTGGCCAAGGCCTTATATATCCTTGCTAAATAAAATCCCACAATGCACACTGTTCTAATTACGGTATTAAAGAGGTTTTTTTCACTTGTGCTTCAAAAATCAGTGGGTTACTTAATTCTTTAGATACTGCACCACTCCTCTGCTCTCCTAATAAACCATTTAATATTTTCGTCTATCTACTTCCCTTCCGTACTTCCCAGTACACTATAGTGCAGACTGTATGGGTTTTGTACAATCAATCTTGTTCTCACAATATAAAATCCTCTCAAATCTTGATACTCTCTCTGAAGTGTACCTTATCTCTTCCAATTATTTCACACTATTACCCTAAAAGCTTGCTCCTCTACTGATTTACTTCCAATGACATTAACATAAGTTCTACTTTCCCTTCCCATTGTTTTCCTCCTCCTGTACATTCCTTCATCCTTATTTGCATGCAAATCCATGATGAAATCAGCTCTATAGTTTCCTTTTCTGCTTATATCCCTACAGATTGGCATGATTCTTCATTGTTTCTACTGTAATCCAACTCTGAGTACTTTCAGCAAATTTAAATGGCATGCATCTCCCTAAGATTTCTAAATTGCTCCTATCAATTGGGCTTAAAAGCATAGCTAGAAGAGAATTCAAACATTATGGATAACTTCTTGACCATGAGAGAGACATAGATTTAAACACTGGAACAGACTACTGGGTGAAAAAAGATACAAAATATCTATCTTTCGAAATCTTTTCAGATAGGATGAGAAATTATCACTCATATATGACTTAGGTGTTGAGATATCTAAGCAGAGGGATGAACTGAAATGGCTTATTTATGTCCTTTCCAGGTCTAAAATCCCACAGTATAGTCATCTAGCTATATTTCTCGAACTTTGCTAAGAAAGCTTTAGATTGCTGTAGAATGATGATAAAATTCATTAAGGCAAAACCAAGTCAAGATATTATACCCAATGACCCAATATTTTATGCAGCTTGGTTCCTCTTGGGAGCAGAAGGAATTTGTAATTTAATATGGCCTTTGAGGGATGGAAAGGTGAGACAGACCCATCTTCCTGCATTCTCTTAAAGCTGGTGCCAGGCTGCCTCCAGAAAGGAAGACGGGAATAATTAGAAAATGTATTGAGTCTGGAGCATTGTTTAGCCAACTAGGTGCAATCAACTGCTATGGATATTGACTTGACTTTTGAGAACATATAGCTAAAATGGAATTCTGTGAAGACCCAGGCAAGATTTCCTCATTGTTTGGGGAACTAAATACATCCTAAACTTTTACAAATCCTAGCAAATAACTAATTACTTCTAATTAACTGCAAATTGGTTGTGAGAAAATGAAAAAAATGGGAACTATGTCAGTCAAGAGATAAGCAGCATGCTGGGATCGGGATCATGGAACTGCTGGGAAATTAGGTAGAGCACGGAAGAAGCAAGAGTGTGAGAGGTGGCCTCAAAGTGGCCAGGTTTCCAATAATAGCACACGTCCCTTTGATGACAAGGCATGATAATGTATATATAGCTTTGATGCTTTGAAATACTGCTATTGCCTTTCACTAATATCATTGTTGCCTGTAACTTTTTCTTTACCCTACCTTGTAGATCACTTCACAGGTAATGTTATAGAAATAAGCAATTACAAAGGGCTAAGAATTAAAAGGGAAATTTAGGGGAAAGTCTCAAAATAAGAAGGTATGGTATATCATTAATATGGGGTGAATGCAACATGTAATTGTTTAAATTTAAAAAAAAGCATTATCATATTTTATTCCCTTTAATGTTAGTGACCTCCTACTGTACAGTGGGAGGCAACATGGTATTAGAAAAACCCAAGAAAAATAGAGGTTTTGAAATCAGACAGACAAGAATTTGGAATTCCAGCTCTACCACTTCATAACTGTATAACAAGTCAGTTAACAATTCTCATTTCTTTCATCTGTAAAATGGTTGTCATAGTACACTAAGAACTACTGTGAAGAATGTGTGCATGCAAAAACACATAACACCACAGCATATGGTTAACAATAATAGTTCATTTCCCTTAGGATCTCCTTCTATCCACTATCTCCCTTCTCTAGCCTCCTCAGTTTTCCCTAGTCTCCTGTTTCTTTCATATTCTCCTTCCCAGCCAGTTATCATTTCTCTAAAATAGTTATTCTTTTTTCCAAGGGCTGCCTTACTTGTGGCAAAACCCTAGCAATTAGCAGAAATTATTGGTAATTTCTGGCAAATTTATATGGCTAGAAAGATTTCCAGATGCTTAGGGTTTGACTCTCAAAACATAACACAGCTTTGGTTATCAATGTCCTATCCTACATCAAAAAACATCGAGTATCTAGATGCATCAAGCATTATGCTAGAGATTGGGGTTACAGAGATGAGGACTCAGACCCTGTCCTCAAGCAGCTCAGAGTCTACTGGGGAAGAAAATAATAGTAGTAGAGGGTAACAAGTGCAAGAAGAAAGATATGCGGGAACTCTCGTGTACTGTTGGTGGGAATGTCAATTGGTGCAGCCACTATAGAAAACGGTACAGAGGGTCCTCAAAAAATAAAAAAATAAAACTACCACATGATCCTTCAATCCCACTTCTGAGTATATATAAAAAGGAAATGTAATCTGCGTCTCAAAGAGATCTGCACTCCCACGTCCATTGCAGCATTATTCACAACAGCCAACACATGGAAACAACCTAAATGGCCATTGATAGATGAATGGATAAAGAAGAAGTGGTACATCCGTACAATGAAATATTAGTTAGTCATAAAAAACAAGGGAATCCTACCATTTGTGACAACTTGGATGAACCTGACAGTATTATGCTAAGTGATTAAGTCAGACAGAGAAAGACAAATACCATATGACCATACTTATATGTGAAATCTAAAACAAGAAAAAAAGAACCAAGCTCATAGATACAGAGAACAGATTATTGGTGGCTGCCAGAGGCAGGCAGTGGGGGAGAGCTGCAAAATGGGTGAAGGGAGTCAAAAGGTAAAAACTTCCAGTTATAAAATTAATAAGTCATGGGGATGTAATGTACAGCATAGCAACTGTGGTTATTAATATTGTATGGTACTGGGGTGCCAAAAAATGCATACAACTGGACACCTTAGTCAATGTTGCACAGGCAGTAGTTCACCATAATCAGAAGTGTCTGGATGCTGATGGTAACCACTTTGAGCACCTCTTGTAATTACAGAAGTCAAACGTGACTTGTATACACCTTTTGTTGTCGGTATACATTGAGTATTACAATTTTAATACAGTTTTCCTTTCTTAAAATGTGTATACATTTTTTGGGCACCCTTTGTATATTTGAAAGTTGCTAAAAGAATAGGTCTTAAAAGTACTCATCAGAAGAAACAAAATTCTGTAACTATGTATAGTGACAGATATTAACTAGACTTATCATGGTGATCATCTCACAATATGTACAAATATTGAATCAATATGTTGTACATCTGAAACTCATATAATGTTGTATTGTCAATTATAGCTTGATTTAAAAGAGAGAGAGAACAACCAAAATTACTCTGCCCAGCAAAGCTATCATTTATTTATTTTTTGTTTTTCATTATTTTTTTAAAGAGGGCGCAGCTCACAGTGGCCCATGCAGGAATCGAACCTACAACCTTGGTGTTATTAGCACCATGCTCTAACCAACTGAGCTAACCGGCCATCCCCCAAAGCTATCATTTAGAATCGAAGGACAGATCAAAAGTTTCCCAGACGAGAAAAAGCTAAAGAAGTTCATCACCACCAAAGCAGTAGTACAAGAAATGTTAAAAGGCCTTCTTTAAGAAGAAAAAAAGGTCAAAAGTTTGAATAAAATGGCAATAACTACATATCTATCAACAATTACTTTAATTGTAAATGGATTAAATGCTCCAATTAAAAGATAGGGTGGCTAAATGGATAACACAAGACCCTTACATATGATGCCTATAAGAGACCCTCTTCAGAATAAAAAACAGAGACTGAAAGTAAAGGGATGGAAAAGGAAATCTGATGAAAATAGAAACAAACAAACATAAAAGCTGGGGTAGAAATACTTACACCATACAAAATAGACTTTAAAACAAAGGTTATAACAAGAGACAAAGAAGGACCCAGTAATCCTACTTCTGGGTATTTATCCGAAGAAACCCAAAACACTACTTTGAAGGGCCATGTGCATCCATATGTTCAATGCAGTATTGTTTACAATGGCCAGGATGTGGAGGCAGCCTGGGTGTCTGTCAATGGATGAATTGATAAAGAAGAACTGGTACATTTATACGGTGGAGTGTTGCTCAGCCATGAGAGGGAATGAGATCTTGTTATCTGCGACGGCATGAATGGACCTAGAGGGTATTGTGCTGAGTAGGGTAGTTCAGACAAAGAAAGACAGATGCCACATGATTTCACTTATATGTGGAATCTAGAGAACAAAATAAACAGAGTGGATGCAGACTCATAGATACAGAGAACATTTTGATGGTTGCCATCTGGGAGGGGTTTGGGGATGGGTGAAAAAGGGGAAGGGATTAAGAAGTAGAAATTGGTAGTTACAAAATAGTCATTGAGATGTAAATTATAGCATAAGGAATATAGTCAATAATATTGTAATAACTATGTATGGTGCCAAATGGGTATTAGATCTATCAGGGGGAGCACTTCATACGTTATATAAATGTCTAATCACTATGTTATACACCTGAAACTAATATAATGTTGTATGTCCACTATTATTGAAAATAAAACAATTACTAAAAAACACCATAAATTAAAATTATTTGCCAATCAGAGAAAGACAAACACCATATGATTTCACTTACATGTGGAATCTAAAAAAATAAATAAACAGACAAAATAGAAACAGACTCATAAATACAGACAACAAACTGATGGTTGCCATATGGGATGGGGTTGGAGGGCTGGGTGAAAAAGGGTGAAGGGATTAAAAAGTACAAAATATTGTAATAACTATGTATAGTGCCAGGTGTGTACTACACTTATCAGTGGGATCACTCCATAAATTATATAAATGTCTAACCACTATGCTGTTCACTTGAAACTAATATAATATTGAATGTCAACTATAATTTTAAAAAATAAAAATAAAGAAAATAACAAAAATACAAATGAGAGAGAGAGAGAAAGAGAGAGAGAGAGAGATGTATAAAGTATAGAGCTCACAAGGAGGATGGGGAAACCCAAACTGTTGGACTGTACTGATAATGGAGGCTGGAAATGGGAGTAGGATGGTAGTTAAGGAAGATCTCATAGAAAAAGCCACTCATTTCACTCCAAGCTATGTTCTTACACAAGCTGCATCACCTTGGCCAAGTTAATTCAGCCCTTTTAGCCCCATTTTTTTTTATCAGAAAAATGAAGCAATAGGACTCGACAATCTTCACTAGTCCTTGAGGATTTAATGTTCTGTAACTTTTTAAATAATTTATTTTTTTCAGTTACAGTTGACATTCAATATTGTTTTATATTAGTTTCAGATGTACAGCATTGTGGTTAGACATTTATATAATTTATGCAGTGAGTCCCTCGATACCAGGTGGGTACTAGACTAATCAGGGGATCGCTGCATAAATAATGTTCTATAACTTTTTATTAAGTAGGAAAGTAAAGGGAAAATAGCTCCAGATTCCATATTTCTTCTTTTCCCTCCTATTTCTTCTTATCCATTCATTTTCCCTTGCAGCCAGTTGGTCATTTCTAGTAGCTTTGCTTTTGACTCCCCTCTGTCATGGTGATGCTATGTTTATGGATTTGATATCATGGTTTAAAAGGGCTCCTTTTGGCAAAAAGAAGTTTCTTCGTATGAAAGGATCAGTTTCTTCATTGTTCCTTGTAAAATAAGATAACACATTGAGTCCTGAGCAATGGTTTTAAATTTTAACTCCAGGGATTCTTTTTTCACATTTCAACTTCAAAAACTATTTTAGTAACTTAACATTGACCCTCACAAAAGCCCTACCTCTATATCCATTTAACAAACATTTATTAAGGCTTTCTCTGTGTCAGGCATAGGCTGGGGGCTATGGGAGATGCAGAAATGATTAAGATACGGGCCAGGTTGTCAGGGAGCTTATGATTTATTTAGCAGCTGTGGCACTGAGCCCAGTGCTATATAAAACATATTAGCGAGGCAATTTTTGTTCTGTCACAACTGGAGCCATGAGTCCTCAACATGTATATGTGCTTTTGACTAGAAGCTGTGCATTCAGTAGGTGTTGAAAGCCACATGTAAAAACTGAGCTGCTTTGTAAAAAAGTTCAGCCCCATTAGGAATCAAAGAAATAAAAGTGAAAATAATGAGATTCCATCATTCTCCTAGCAAATTGGCAAAGGTGTAAAAGGTAAAATGCAATGATAATGAGTGTGGTGAGATGGGTACTCTCATACACTGTTAGTGTAAATGGTAAATAAAATATAGTACATCCATAATAAAGTATGGTACACCACACAATGGAATTCTACGCAACTATTAAAAATGTTTTCAAGAATATTTTATGATATGCTAAAATACCATCTAATAGTAAGTGGAAATTGCAAGTATCAAACTGTATATAAAGCATAATCACATTTTGATAAAACAATATTATTTTTGTTTGTGAATGCATAGGGAAAAAAGACTAAAAGGAAATATACCAGAATGTTAACTGTAATTATTACCGGGTAATGTGATTACAGGTAATTTTGCTGTTCTTTTTAATGGTTCTCTGAATTTTCCAAGTTTTCTGCAATAATATTGTTGCTTTCTAGTAATAAAAAGGTATTGTAATGCATAGAAAAAGGAAAAATAAATACTAAAAATTAATAGCAATTTCCCTTGGATAGCAGCATGATGGTAGGAGTTTTCTATTCTTCATATTTTCCATATTTTAAAAATTTTCCTACAGTGAGCATGTACTGACTTTATAGCACTAAAAACTGAAACTCAATTAAGGAAAACTGGACTATCAGATGAATTAGCAAAGACTAACATGAATCAGTATATGTTATTTAAATAAGTCAGTTCTACTCCCACAGAGCTTTGCAATACTTTTAGGCTCTATCTCCACTGATTTATGGGTTGGGGCAAGTCACTTAACTTGTGTGTGCTTTAGGGAATCGATAATTACTACGTACTTTGAAGGGATACTGTGATAGCCAGTGTGATAGCATTGATGAAATGCTTTAAACTCAGGAAAGAAAGATATACAGTAAGTAGTAATGGATGTTTTAATTATCTACTGTGTAATGTTTGTGTGTAGATCGTCTTCAGCAATTTCACCTACTCTTAATTTCTTCAACTATCTTCTCTGTGCAGATGACTCCCAAATCTATCCACCCCCTCCACAACACACATACCACTTCTTTTCCATAAATGCCCTTCTTCTGTCATATTCTTCTTGTTCTCTGGCTCCTTTTTCCTCCATCTCTTGCTTGTACCACAAATATTTTCATATCAAGCAAAACTGATTATGAATGAATCATGATTAACCAGTTTCTCTTAAATCAATAAAAGTTTGCTTAATTAACTTGGATATGAAGCTTACAGAACCACTTTTTCATTTTTAATTGAGGTATGATTGATTTGTAATATTACATAAGTTTCTGGTGTGCAACATTATAATTTGACAGCTATATATACTACATCGTGCTCACCACCAAATTTTCATCCGTCACTATGCAATTGACCTCCCTCTACCTGTCTCATCTTCTTTCCACCCCGCTTCCCCACTAGTAACCACCAATCTGTTGTCTGCCTCTATAAATTTTTTTGTTTTCTTTGTTCATTTGTTTTGTTTTGTTTTGTTCCACATATGAGTGAAATCATACAGTATTTGTCCTTTTCCATCTGACTTATTTCATTTAGCATAATACACTCAAGATCCATCCATGCTATTGCAAGTAGCAGGATTTCACCTTTTTATGACTGAGTAGTATTCCAGTGTCTGTGTGTGTGTGTGTGTGTGTGTGTGTGTGTGTGTGTGAGAGAGAGAGAGAGAGAGAGAGAGAGAGAGAGAGAGAGAGAGAGAGAGAGAGAGAGAGACAAAGGAGCCAAGAACATACAATGGAGAAACGAATGTCTCTTCAATAAATGGTGATGGGTAAACTGGACAGCCACATTCAAAAGAATAAAACTAGACCACTATCTTACACCATACACAAAAATTAACTCAAAATGAATTAAAAACTTGAATGTAAGACCTGAAACCATAAAATATATAGAAGAAAAGATAGGCAATAAACTCCTTGACATTGGTGTTAGCAATGATTTTGTGGATTCTACTCCTTGGGCAAGGGAAACAAAAATAAACAAATGGGACTACACAAAACTAAAAGCTTCTGCACAGCAAAGGAAGCCATCAACAAAACAAAAAGGCAACTTAATGACCTGGAGAAGATATTTGCAAATCATGTATCTGCTAAGGGGTCGATATCCAATATATATATATATATATATATATATATATATATATATATATATATATATATATATATATATATGACCCATACATCTCAAGAACAACAACAAAACAACCCAATTTTAAAATGGGCAGAGGACCTGAACAGACATTTTTCCAAAGAAGACATACAGATGGCCAATAGGCACATGAAAATATGTTCAACATCCCTACTTGTTAGGAAAATGCAAATCAAAATAACGACAACATATCACCTCGTGCCTGTTAGAATGGCCATCATCAAAAAGATAAGAAACAAGTATTGGAGAGAATGTGAAGAAAAAGGATCCCCTGTACACTGTTGGTGGGAATGTAAACTGGTGCAGCCACTGTGGAAAACAGTGTGAAGATTCCTACGGTAAATCAAGCATAGAATTATCATATGACCCAGCAATTCCCCTTCTGGGTATTTATCCAAAGAATGCAAAAACAGTAATTCAAAGATATAACGGGGGAGGGATGGTAAGAGAGGGTAAAGGGGGTCAAATATATGATGATGGAATAAGAACTGCTTGGGTGGTGAACACACAATGCAATCTGTAGATGACATATTATAGAAGTATACACTTGAAACCTGTATAATTTTACAAACCAATAAATTTAATAAAAATTTTAAAAAATAATCATAAACCACACCAAAATATTAAAGATACATAGTATATTTTTGACCTACCCATTCTAATTTTATGAATTTCTCCTAAATAATTAAGTTGGAAAAAAATATATATGCACAGCTATATTCATTGCAGCTTTATTTATAATAGCCAAGATATGGAAACAACCTAACTGTCCATCAATGGATGAATAGATAAAGAAGATGTGGTATACATAATTTAAAAGATAATTTTTAAATTATCTTTCTGTGGTTCCTGCTAGGCATAGCTATCTACATAAATTTTATGTTTGAAAACACTGATATATGAATCTAATCTCCCCTTTTGCCCTATGAGTTCAGTCTCAAAAGCTATGAGTTCAAGAATCCTGGCCTCAGAGTCAGGGGAGCTGGGTTCTGTTTTGGCCTTACCACCAACCCATTGTGATCCTGGGTAAGTCACATCCCCTTTCTGGGTCTGATTCTTCACCTTTAAGATGAAAGGAGCAGCCTGGATTATCTAGAAGGCCCAGATAATAGATATGAAAGCATCCTGACATACGAGGAAGCACCACCATACAAATGAGCCTCCTCCACTGTTCACTAGTACGTCTGCACCTAGAAAGCACCAGACAGAAACCAGGAACTCAATATACGACAACACAATTGGAATGACACACTACAGCAGAAGAACCCATATCCCAAGCTAGCAAACAATGTTTTACTGCCAAGTACAGTCCACTAAGCCTTACGGCAATTATTCCTGAATGCTAAAGCTGTCAGCTCTTGTTTTAAAAAGTACTTATAGATAAAGGGATAAAAAGGGGGAAGGGGAGCTATCCTTGTTATAAGAGTGGGTTATCAGAGCTGGGGAGATATTTTAGTCTGCCAGACAATATTCTGAGATGGTATGGTAGATGGGAGATCAGATTGCTATAAAGATGAGTGGATATCTGGGTACAGAGAGTGGGCCATGTGTGTAGAGGCTAATAAGTGGAACAATGAGCAATTCAGGAAAGCAGGTTGCTGAGGGAGTGCCCTGTTATTATTCAGAGAAAATTCCCAACAATGACTAATCTTCCCTCCACTGTCTTATCTAATACCAAATAGACACTCTTGCCTTCACACCATCTCTTGTAATTACCCTTAGGGCCACTGCTAGCTCATAGTGCCCTTTGTGCTGAGTAGGAAAAGGCTCCCTTCTGGTGCTAAAAGGTGCCCCCTCTGGGCTATCTAGATGGAAAAAGGATGGAGGGATTGCAAAAGCTGCCCTTTCTGGGTGGACCAATTAGAAAAAGGGCATTGGTTGGCAAACAGTACCTTGGCTGGATTTCAGCTCCAACTTGCACTCTCTCAGCCTGGCATCTACTACAGTCTGGGGCTCTGATGGCACATGCTCACTTCCTCTCTCTTGCTCTTTCCCCCACCCCACCCCCACTCCAGCATTAGTCCAGAGCTAAATTTCTGACTGATTTCTGCCCACTCCTACATTCACCTGCCCCACCTCTATCACTGCTCCAATTATACTGGGCACTACTGTCATTTTTCATTGTGTTTTGGATTGGGACCACATTCATCCCTGAGTGACTGAAAACTAAAGGTTTCAGTCAGTATCTTAACAAATAGGATATCATTTTGTAATATGAAAACCAGGATAAAACTCATTAATAGGTGGGTAGGGGGATAATATGTCAAGAGTAGGTTCCAGGTAACATTTTGTCCCATGAACTATTCCTTGGAAAGTCTTTTTGTCTAGTAACTTTAGGAAACCCTATACACTACATTTCTTGAATATTAAAATCACACATTCGTGAAATTAAGGCTAAGTTTCACCCATCTTTTCCCAAACTTAGTAACCATGGAACCTTAGCCAGAAGCCCACATCTTCCTTCCATTCAAAGCATCCCAGGGCACTTCCCAACAATATGAGCCTTCTTCTGTCCCTGGCCAACCTTCCTGGAGAGGATTTTTGAAGGCAGACCTATTGGGCCTGACCGAGGGGTTTTTAGAGAGCAACAATTCCCCACTGAGATTCCCTGGCTCAGTGTCTTCCTAGGAATTCCTTCAGGAGGCCCAGGTGTGTACCTAGGTGAAAGAAAGCTATTGTCAAGGAATTTTGCTCTGCCAGGGACCCAGGGGCCCAGTTCGTGTAATGTGGGAGTGGAGATGAAGGGGAAAGTTCCGGCTGCTTCAGGTGGTGATGAATGACTTTAGCAAACAAGGTCTGGGGCTTGAGAAAGAGACAGCATGAGTCTGTGCAGGTTTCAGGTTTCTGAATAAAGAGAAAGTTTCAAGAGAGACTTACAGACACCCTCCCCACCCATCATACACATTTATGTCAAGATTTTGAGTTTGCAAAGTACTACTGGCATTATATCATGGGACCCTTGGCAAACCTGTGAATTAAGAAATAAAAGTAAATTCCTAGTATATATGTGAATCACTGAGGCTTTCATCCATATGTTATCCTAGTGAATAGTTTAAATCCTCATAACAATCCTGTGAGGGGAAGTGCCATTATTATCCCCCTTTTCTCCAGACTTTGAAACTGAGGCTCAGAGTGCTTACTTTATAAGTCACTCAGCTAGGTGCTGGTAATATAAAGGAGAATCATGAATGAGGGAGGCCAGCAAATAAGCAGCACTCGGAGAACACTATGAAAAACTACCATGACAACCATCAGTTTTGTTCTCTGTATTTATGAGTCTGTTTTTATTTTGTTTTGTTTGTTCATTTATTATTTTTTTAGACTCCACATATAAGGGAAATTGTATGGTATTTGTCTTTCTCTGTCTGACTTATTTCACTTAGTATAATACCCTCTAGGTCCATCCATGTTGTTGCAAGTGGCAAGATTTCATTCTTTTTTATTGCTGACTAATATTCCACTGTGTGTGTGTACAAGGTGTGATCAAACAACATGGTGAGTGTTTACATAAAAATAATTATTACAGTAAAAGACACATTGCCATTAATCCTCCCCAAAATACTCCCCCTCACTTCAAACACACTTGTGTGTGTGTGTGTGTGTGTGTGTGCACGCGATCTTTTTTATGTATTCATCTATTGATGAAAAACTAGTACAAAGCACAGGGAATATAGTCAAAGTATTGTAATAACTTTGCACTATGACAGAGGTTTCCTAGGTTCAGTGTGGTGAGCATATCGTAAGATATATAAATGTCGAATCACTATGTTGTGCACCTGAAATTAATATACTATTTTATGCCAACTATAATAAAAATTTTAAAAAATAAAATAAAATGTGAAAAATAGAAAAAAGAAAAACTACCACGACAATTAAAACTGTGATAATAGCTAGCAGCTAATGAGTGCTTACTATGTGCCAGACTCCACACTAAGTGCTTTGGATACATTACCTTATTTAATCCTGATGACATTCTTATGAAAAAGGTTCTATCATTATTCCCATTCCAAAAATGAGAAAACTGTGCCTGAGAAAGATGAACTGACTAGTCTAGAGGTGACTAGCTAAGAAAGGGTAGAGTCAGGATTCTTATTCAAATTGATTTAACAATAGAGTTGCTGTTGATTACAAAGTTAACTATAGAGGGTCCAATGGAATCAATGTTGAGGACATCTAAAGCTTCATATTCTAAAACATATGGTAAATCTTTATTTTTTTTTAAGTTGATTGGAATATTCGCTTTAACCTACCTGGGAGGAGCCTTTATTTGTATAGATACAAAACTGCAGAGGTTTAAAATCTTAGTTATAGATAATCTCATCATAGTAAATGACTAATCTGCATCGAGTCTGGTTGCCCTTAACTTGGGGTAACTTGGGGCTGCTGGGCTCCCAAATACAGACAGAGAAATTATGACTGGGATCATTCAATTTAAATCACAAGAATGAAAACTACCTAGGAGCTAGAATCTGGCCAGTTTCTATGTAAAGTTTCAACTGTTAGTTCTTATTTCTACAAGACTAACAACCTCAAAGTTTGATCAGCTAAAATTTGGTTATATCTTCTGCATTAATTTATATAAGACTGCATCATGGATGATACTAAATATATTTGGAGATGCTTAAAGAAACCAAAAGTGGAAAGCACAAATTCATACAATAATAATTTTCAGCTCCTTAAACCAAACTCATAAATTAGCCCTGCATGTAGATATAAATTTGCATTTCCTCTTTGTTGGCTACAGTCTTGGTATTTTAGGAAACGGGAATTTTTTCTTGCCACTCAATAATTGAGGGTGTTTTACTTTCCACTTTACCCTTGAAAAATGGAACACTTATTTAATAAGTCACACCTAGCTTCCTGTCTAATCAGCATATGCCAAAAAAATCATTTACCAGGTTCCTCCCACTGCAGAAACACAATCATTCCTAGATGGCAACACAAAGATGCATGAAAATGTAGTTAATGTCCAACCAATAAACCCTAGAACAATGTTAAAAACAGGAAACCCTCGCCTTTATAAGGTGCCAAGTCATAAATTACAGTCACTTTGCTGTCATCATTTCTTTTAAAAATCCTGCCTATATTAATCAGAGAAGAGACAGAAACTATCCTACTACCTCCCAGCCTTCCACACATGGGGGTACCTTGCACAACTTTAGAGACTGCCTTTCACATGGACTGTGACGCGAATGTGCAGAGACAACCTGCAAAATTGCACACAGCAGCTCACTACTTCTTCCCAGCCCCTCCACACAAAAACATCACTTGGGTAGTTTTGGTTTGTGTATACTGGAAATGCTTTTATTCACAAACCTCTTGGCACGGAATAATGGCTGTGCTTAGCAGCACTACGAAAGCACAAGAGATACCCGCTCACTTTTTTTTATTTTATTAAATTTATTGGGGAGACAATTGTTAATAAAGTTACATAAGTTTCAAGTGTACAATTCTACAATACATCATCTATACATGACATTGTGTGGTTACCACCCAGAGTCAGTTCTCCTTCCATCACCATGTATTTGATCCTCTTTAACCTCTTCTACCACCTCCGCCCCTCCTTGCCCTGTAGTAACCCACTTACTTCTTTTTTTCTTTTTCTTTTTTTAAATAAATTTATTGGGGTGACAATTGTTAGTAAAATTACATAGATTTCAGGTGTACAATTCTGTATTACATCATCTATAAATCCCATTGTGTGTTCATCACCCAGAGTCAGTTCTCCTTCCATCACCATATATTCGATCCCCCTTACCCTCATCTCCCACCCCCCACCCCCCACCCCCCACCCCCCTTACCCTCTGGCAACCACTAAACTATTATCTGTGTCTATGAGTTTCTGTTTCTCATTTGTTTGTCTTGTTCTTTTGTTGTTTTTGGTTTATATACCACATATCAGTAAAATCACATGGTTCTCTGCTTTTTCTGTCTGACTTGTTTCGCTCAGCATTACTCTCTCAAGATCCATCCGTGTTGTCACAAATGTTCCTATATCATCTTTTCTTACCGCCGAATAGTATTCCGTTGTGTATATATACCACAACTACTTTATCCATTCATCTATCGAAGGACATTTTGGTTGTTTCCATGTCTTGGCCACCGTAAACAAAGCTGCAATGAACATTGGAGCACACGTGTCTTTATCTCTAAATGTTTTCAGATTTTTTGGGTAGATACCCAGGAGAGGGATTGCTGAGTCATATGGCAATTCTATTCGTAATTCTTTGAGGAACCTCCACACTGCCTTCCATAACGGCTGCACCAGTCTGCATTCCCACCAACAGTGTATGAGGGTTCCTTTTTCTCCACAGCCTCTCCAACACTTGTTACTATTTGTCTTGTTGATGATAGCCATTCTGACTGGGGTGAGGTGATATCTCATTGTGGTTTTGATTTGCATTTCTCTGATGATTAGTGATGTTGAACATTTTTTCATATGTCTATTTGCCATTTGTATGTCCTCTTTGGAGAAATGTCTCTTCAAGTCCTCTGCCCATTTTTCAATTGGGTTGTTTGTTTTGTTGTTGTTGAGTTCCCTGAGTTCCTTGTATATTCTGGATACTAACCCCTTATCGGAGGCACTGTTTGCAAAAATCTTCTCCCATTCAGTTGGTGGCCTCTTTATTTTGTCAATGGTTTCCTTTGCTGTGCAGAAGCTTTTAAGTTTCATATAGTCCCATACGTTTATTTTAGTTTTTACTTCCATTGCCTTTGGAGTCAAGTTCATAAAATGCTCTTTGAACCCAAGGTCCATAAGTTTAGTACCTATGTTTTCTTCTATGCAGTTTATTGTGTCAGGTCTTATGCTTAAGTCTTTGATACATTTTGAATTAACTTTGGTACATGGGGACAGATAGCAGTCCAGTTTCATTCTTTTGCACGTGGCTATCCAATTCTCCCAGCACCATTTATTGAAGAGGCTGTCTTTGCCCCATTGTATGTTTTTAGCTTCTTTGTCAAAAATTATCTGTCCATATTTATGCGGTTTTATTTCTGGGTTCTCAATTCTATTCCATTGGTCTATGTGTCTGTTTTTCTGCCAATACCATGCTGTTTTGATAATTGTGGCCCTGTAGTACAAGCCAAAGTCAGGAAGTGTGATACCTCCATTATTGTTCTTTTTCCTTAAGATTGCTTTGGCTATTCGGGGTCTTTTGTGGTTCCAAACAAATCTGATGATTTTTTGTTCTGTTTCTTTAAAAAATGCCATTGGGATTTTGATGGGGATTGCATTGAATCTGTATATTGCTTTGGGTAATATGGCCATTATAACTATGTTGATTCTTCCAATCCATGAGCACGGAATGTCTTTCCATTTCTTTGTGTCTTCTTCAATTTCTTTCAAAAATGTCTTATAGTTTTCAGCGTATAGGTCTTTCACATCGTTGGTTAAGTTTATTCCTAGGTATTTTATTCTTTTTGCTGCAATTGAAAAGGAATTGTTTTTTGTATTTCTTTTTCTGAGATTTCATTGTTAGTATATAGGAAGGCAATGGACTTTTGTGTGTTGATTTTGTAGCCGGCAACTTTACTGTATTCGCTGACTGTTTCTAATAGCTTTTTGGTGGAGTCTTTAGGGTTTTCTATATATAGCATCATGTCATCTGCAAAGAGTGATAATTTCACTTCTTCATTCCCAATTTGGATGCCTTTTATTTCTTTCTCTTGCCTGATTGCTCTGGCAAGGACTTCCAACACTATGTTGAAAAGCAGAGGTGATAGGGGACAGCCCTGTCGTGTTCCTGAACGTAGAGCAAAGGGCTTCAGTTTTTCTCCAAAAATTATGAGATTAGCAGAGGGCTTGTCATATATGGCCTTTATTATGTTAAGGTATTTTCCTTCTACACCCATTTTATTAAGTGTTTTAATCATAAATGGATGTTGTATCTTGTCAAATGCTTTTTCTGCATCAATTGATAGAATCATATGATTTTTGTCCTTTATTTTGTTTATGTGATGTATCACATTGATGGATTTGCGTATGTTGAACCATCCTTGTGCCCCGGGGATGAACCCCACTTGGTCGTGATGAATAATCTTTTTAATGCATTGTTGTATTCGATTTGCTAGAATTTTATTTAGAATTTTTGCATCGGTATTCATCAGAGACATTGGTCTGTAGTTTTCTTTTTTTGTGCTGTCCTTACCAGGTTTTGGTATCAGGGTGATGTTGGCCTCATAGAATGAGTTTGGGAGTACTGTCTCTTCTTCAATTTTTTGGAAGAGTTTGTGCAGGATTGGTATTAGATCCTCTTTGAAGGTTTGGTAGAATTCACTAGTGAAGCCATCTGGTCCCGGACTTTTGCTTTTGGGAAGGTTTTGGATGACTGATTCAATTTCGTTACTGGTGATCGGTCTGTTTAGATTTTCCAGTTCTTCATGGTTCAGCCTTGGAAGGCTATATGTTTCTAAGAACTTGTCCATTTCTTCTAGGTTGTTGAATTTGGTGGCATATAGTCCTTCATAGTATTCTTGGATGATCCTTTGTATTTCTGTGGTGTCCGTGATAACTTCCCCTTTTACGTTTCTGATTTTGTTAATCAGTGTCTTCTCTCTTTTTATCTTAGTAAGTCTAGCCAAGGGTTTGTCAATTTTGTTAATCTTTTCAAAGAACCAGCTCTTTGTCATATTAATTTTTTCTATTGTCTTTTTGTTGTCTATTTCATTTAGTTCTGCTCTAACTTTTGTTATTTCCTTTCTTTTACTGACCTTGGGTTTTACTAGTTCTTTTTCTAGTTCTTTAAGGTGTAACATGAGGTTATTTATTTGGGAGTTTTCTTGTTTCTTGAGATAGGCCTGTAATGAGATAAATTTCCCTCTTAAAACTGCTTTCGCTGCATCCCAAAAATTTTGGTAGGATGTATTTTCATTGTCATTTGTTTCTATGTATCTTTTGATCTCTCCTCTAATTTCTTCTTTGACCCAGTCCTTCTTTAAAAGTATGTTATTTAATCTCCCTGTATTTGTGTTTTTTCCTGCTTTCTTTTTACAGTTGATATCCAATTTCAAATCTTTGTGATCAGAGAATATGCTTGGTATAATTTCAGTCTTCTTAAATTTGTTGAGACTGATTTTATGTCCCAATATATGGTCTATTCTTGAGAATGTTCCATGTACACTAGAAAAGAATGTATAGTCTGATGTTTTAGGATGAAGTGCTCTATAAATGTCAATTATGTCCATTTCATCTAATGTGTCATTTAGGGCTACTATTTCGTTATTTATTTTCTGTTTGGATGATCTATCCATAGCTGTCAATGGTGTATTTAAGTCCCCTAGTATAATTGTGTTTTGGTCAATTTCTCCCTTTAGTTCTGTTAGTAGTTGCTTGGTGTATTTCTGTGCTCCCTCATTGGGGGCATAAATATTGATGACTGTTATGTCTGCTTGTTGTACAGTCCCCTGCACCATTATGAAATGTCCATCTTTGTCTCTTGTTATCTTTTTCACCTTGAAGTCTGTTTCATCTGATATCATTATGGCTACACCTGATTTTCTCTGGGTACCATTTGTTTGGAGTGTCAATTTCCACCCTTTCACTTTGAGTCTATGCTTGTCCTTGTAGCTGAGATGTGTCTCTTGGAGACAGCATATGGTTGGGTTTAGTTTTTTGATCCAATCTGCTACTCTGTGACATTTTATTGGTGAGTTCAGTCCATTTACATTTAGGGTGATTATTGATATGTGAGGATTTCCTGTCATTCTATCTTTAGTTTTCTGGTAAGGCTGTGTCTCCATTGCTTCTTTGCCTTTTTGTTGTTGTCTATTATTTCTGTGTGGTGGTATTCTATGATGTTTCCCTCTGTTTCTTCTTTTATTTCAGTATATATTTCAGTTCTGGATTTATTTTGAGTGGTTACCCTTAAGTTTATGTAAAAGAAAGTTTGATATTTAGAGTATTCCATTTTCTTCAGCACGCTTACTTTCTCCATTCCCATATTCCGGTTCAGGCCTTTACTCTCCCCCTTTTTCAGTTGTGGTTGCCACAAATTGTCCCTGTTGATGGTGGCTGAATAGCCTCCTTTAGTATTTCTTGTAGTGCAGGTCGTGTATTAGAAAATTCTCTCAGCTTCTGTATGTCTGGAAAGGCCTTTATTCCTCCTTCATATCTAAAGGATATCTTTGCTGGATATATTATTCTTGGCTCATGGTTTCTCTCTTTCAATAGTTTGAATATTTGGTTCCACTCCCTCCTGGCTTGTAGAGTTTCTGCTGAAAAATCTGATGATAATCTAATGGGCTTTCCTTTGTAAGTTACCGTCTTCTTTTCCCTGGGTGCCTTGAAGATTCTTTCTTTGTCTTTGATTTTAGACAGCTTCAATACAATGTGCCTTGGAGAAGGTCTGTTGGGATTGAGGTAACTACGTATTCTATTTGCTTCTTGGATTCGAGGGTCCAGTTCTGTCCACAAATTTGGGACGTTCTCATCGACAATTTGTTTGAATATATTCTCTGTTCCCTTCTCTCTTTCTTCTCCTTCTGGTATTCCCATTATTCTTATATTGCTCTTTCTGATGGAGTCAGAAAGTTCTTGTAGAGTTCTTTCATTTCTTTTAAGTCTCAAGTCTCTTTCTTCTTCTATCTGTGTCATTTCCAGGTTTCTATCTTCGATGTCACTGATTCTTTGCTCCATCTGGTCAACTCTACTACCTAAGCTGGTTATTTCATTCTTAATTTCTTCTATTGAGTTCTTAATCTCCAGAAATTCTATTTGGTTCTTTTTTAAGATTTCAATCTCTTTTGTAAAATGCTCATGCTGTTCTTTGATTGAGTTTCTGAGTTCATTTAACTGCCTATCTGTGTTTTCTTGTATCTCGTTGAGTTTTTTCAGAACTGCAATCTTGAATTCTCTGTCATTTAAGTCACATATTTCTGTATCTTTAAGTGCCTTCTCTGGAGATTTTTCACTTTCTTTCTGAGCTATCTTGTTGCCTTGGTTATTCATGGCGATTACTGGTTTACTATTTCTCTTCCTAGACATCTACAGGAGTGACTTCTGCAACAGGTTGATAGAAAGCGGTCTTCCTTTTTTTTGCCAGTACTTGTTGGTAGAATGTTTTATTATTTCTCCAACTGCAACTTATTTTTCTTCTCCCACACGGTAGTGCTATGTTTTCTCTGCACTATTCCAACTTCTCACACAATGGGGGGATTCCCTGGGAGACGGGCTTCTCCTCTGTTAATAGTTCGTCTAGGTCACAGGGCGCAGTGTCCCGGTGGGTACGCGGAGAGCTTTTGATGTTCCAAAGCTCTTCCAGCTCCTGATTCAGAGCCCGGATATTTCAGCAGTTCTGTTTACTCCTGCAGGGATCCGCCCAGATAGGTGGGGTCAGGGGCGGGGTGAGTTGTGAGAGGTGGCCCAGAGCAATGGCGGCGACCACCACCACAGCCGGTCCTGCTTCCACAGGTCTCTCCCCTTTGCTGGAACTAGTTGGGCTGTGAATTTGTGTTTGCGGCCCACAGTTCTCAAAACAGCAAATTTTCTGTTGTTTTGATCTGACACTGCTACTGTTTCGCTTCTAGCACCGGGCAGGTGGGGGCGGGGCGAGCTCTGGGAGGGGAGGGAGGGGGCGGCTAGTCTTAGTGCCTAAGGCTCCGTTCTCTGCTCGGCAGTGCGGGCTTAAACCACCGTTTTCAGCCTTTTTCCCTCAGTCTTTTCTCCGAGGTCTCTGCCGTGAGCGTTGGGTTCAGCTGTGTTATATGCTGTCCCCTCAGCCCTGTGGAGCCCTGGCGGAGCCCTAGCAGTCCGAGTTCTTCCCTCTCCCGCAGCTGCGGTAGTTCCGGGAAGCAACGAGCTCGGTGCACTGAACTCAGTCTGCGTCCTGCGCCCGCGCGGCTCCGTCTCTGCCCACTTCTCCGTTTCCTCCTCCCCCCACTCGCACGAATCTCCCACCTGTAGGTGATTTCAGTCGGTAGTGGGCCTCTTCGTCTTGCCTGTCTGCTGTGCAGGGAGTCCTTTGTGGAGTTTTTGTTGTTCGATTCTTTGTAAATTCCAGGGGAGCTTTACAAAGGCTCACCTCACGCCGCCATTTTTCCGGAAGTCCAACCCACTTACTTCTTAGCACTGCTTTTCTCATGTCAATTCTAAGAACATTCAGCAACATTTTCATTCTTTATTAGACATTAACAAAAACAATAAGCAAAGCAGGGTCAATAGTAATTGGTCTCTTGTAGATAATGACAGCTAGTCAATTATTTTTGATAAGCCCCTAGAAACAGTAAATAAAACATCTATGCAATAACCCCTTGTCAATAGATAGGCCAAAAATCTGGGCCTCGATACTCTGACTAATGCTGTAAGGAAAAAAAATTTCTTTAATCATACTAAGAGAAGAATTTTGAAGAACGATGTCATCTCTTTCTAAATAAGAAGGAACATTTTGATAATCTTGAAAGTTTCTTCTTGGCTCCAATGGGCAATAGGAACAAATTTAAGTTGCATTTCTGGTAGGCAGAAATAAATGGATGTAAATATTTCCTATTCAGTGATAGCCTTAGCAGGCAGAGAAAGGAGTCACCCAAGTGACGGGATTTGAAGAGTGCTGAGAAGGCCACACAACTAACAAATGCTATCATTTATGTTTCATTCCTTTGTATTAAGGGCACTGTGCAAACACCACCAGCATCACCACACACACACACATCACCTAGTTAATATGAAAACATTCCTAAGAGAAACAACACATTAAGCCTCTTTGCTTACTGGCACATTTCCCTATTTCCTTTCCCACTGACAGTGTCTGGAAGAATAGGAATACCCAGCTAACTTTAAGTAGAGGGGGAGGAGGGTAGTGCAATAGATTCAAAACCTTGATCATAAGGTATTTTCTAGAAAGGGTGCAGCAGGGTGGTAGTGTTGGGTTGGGAGGAATAAGCACAGTAGGGTAGTATTTTAAAGGCATCAGATACTGGGCACTTTAGGAGGTGAAAGAAGAGGGATGAAAGATGAAGTAAAGGTTAAAGGGCATGAAACCCAAAGTGCACTCACTTCACGGTTTTAGTCAAAACCATTCCTGATCTCATTTCACAGGGATTGACTCTGAAGAAATTTCCCATAATAGAATTAGGGAAGTAGGCTATTATTTGGTATGTGTTCCTGGAAGGCTCACATTAACAGACAGTACCTCCTGGGAATTTATACCAAAATTGTTCTCCAGCTGTTGGAATATCATGACAGTGGGTAGATATAAACAGCTGCAACTCCCATCGCCTCTCCTTTCCACCTGGCCCTGATCACTGTTCAGACCCATCCCTAATCTCTGTGAATGGGCAATGCTCACATCTCTGGCAGCTTTGTCTATCCTGAACCCAAGTGTAACTGACAGATTGGACACATTCCCCAATTTAAAAATAGTTTTTCTTGGGAGTACAATTCCAAAGTTTTGGTGAAAATGTATGGGGAAACATGTTACAATTTACCAACATTTTAAGACTTTTTTTGTTGGTGAAAACTTGTATTCATGAAGCAAGGAAGTTTCTTACTCAAATATTATGCAAAGTAAAATAAGTCAGACAGTGATACACAACTCTCAAACTGTGAATGAAACTAAAATAACTATAAAAAATGCTCGATTTCACTAGCTATTAGGGAAATGCAAGTCAAAACCACAATGAGATATCACCTCACCTCAGTCAGAATGGCTATCATCAACAAGGCAAATAGTAACAAGTGTTGGAGAGGCTGTGGAGAAAAAGGAACCCTCATACACTGTTGGTGGGAATGCAGACTGGTGCAGCCGCTATGGAAGGCAGTGTGGAGGTTCCTCAAAAAATTAAGAATATAATTACCATATGACCCAGCAATCCCTCTCCTGAGTATCTACCCTCAAAATCTGAAAACATTGATCTGTAAAGATTTATGTACCCCGATGTTCACTGCAGCATTATTTACAGTGGCCAAGACATGGAAACAACCAAAGTGTCTTTTGATAGATGATTAAAGAAGTTGTGGTATGTATACACAATGGAATACTAATTGGCCATAAGAAAAGGTAAAATACTGCCATTTGTGACAACATGGATGGATCTTGAGATTATTATGCTAAGCAAAATAAGTCAGACAGAGAAAGTCAAGAACCATATGACTTCACTCATATGTGGAATATAAAACTGAAAACAACAAAGGAACAAGACAAACAAAGAAACAAAAACTCATAGACACAGTCAACACTTTAGTTGTTACCAGAGGGTAAGGGGCGGGGACATGGTTGAAGAGGGGAAAGGTGGTCAAACATAGGTATGAGGTGATGGAAGGAGAACTGACTCTGGATGGTGAACACACAATGTGTTATATAGATGATGTGTTACAGAATTGTACACTTGAAACCTATATACTTTTACTAACCATTGTCACCCCAATAAATTTAATAAAAATAAGTAAGTAAATAAATAAATAAATAAATAACAAGAAACTAAAATAACTAGTGTTAATTTTGGATCTTTTGTCATTCTGAATGTCCCTTACATTTAAATAGCTTGAGGAAACATACCTGGTGTTTTACACAGATTACAATTTGCCAATTGGAAAAACGATGTCCCTGATCTTGAATTGAAAATGTGATGTGTACACAATGAACTTCCTCTTAGACACTAGTACTTTATTTTTTTCTTTCAAAAAGATTTTTTATTAAAATATAGATAACATATAATATTACACTAGTTTCAAGTGTACACCATATTCAGCATTTATATACCTAAAGAAGAGATCACAATGACAAGTCTAGTAAGCATCTGACACTGTACGTTATTACAATATTACTGACTATATTCCCTATGCTGTACATTACATCCCCATGACTTATTTATTTTATAACTGTAAATTTGAACCTTTTATTCCTCTTCACCTTTTAAAAAAATTTTCAGTTACACTTGACATTCAATATTATATTATATTTGTTTCAGGTGTATAACCTAGTGGTTAGATATTTATGTTAGGTCACAAAACTAGACACTATTGTGTTTTCCCAAAAATAAGACCAAGTCTTATATTAATATTTGCTCCAAAAGACGCATTAGGTCTTATGTTCAGGGGATGTCATCCTGAAAAATCATGCTAGGGCTTATTTTCCGGTTAGGTCTCATTTTCGGGGAAAGATGGTAGTACTTTAAATGTGGCATTGTTTTCTGTTTTATAATTATCATGTCCGGCTGTTGCCCTATTTACAAGTTCTCTTCCTTCAATAAAATTCAGTTACACTTATCTGTGCAATATCTTTTTATTTGTATCCCACGCAAAATAAAAAGATACTTTTTTTTAATTTTATTTTATTAAATTTATTGGGGTGACAATTGTTAGTAAAATTACATAGATTTCAGGTGTACAATTCTGTATTACATCATCTATAAATCACATTGTCTGTTCACCACCCAGAGTCAGTTCTCCTTCCATCACCATATATTTGATCCCCCTTACCCTCATCTCCCACCCTCCACCCCCCTTACCCTCTGGTAACCACTAAACTATTGTCTGTCTATGAGTTTCTGTTTCTCATGTGTTTGTCTTGTTCTTTTGTTGTTTTTGGTTGAAACACCACATATCAGTGAAATCACACGGTTCTCTGCTTTTTCTGTCTGACTTATTTCGCTCAGCATTACACTCAAGATCCATCTATGTTGTCACAAATGTTCCTATATCATCTTTTCTTACCGCCGAATAGTATTCCGTTGTGTATATATACCACAACTACTTTATCCATTCATCTATCGAAGGACATTTTGGTTGTTTCCATGTCTTGGCCACCGTAAACAAAGCTGCAATGAACATTGGAGCACACGTGTCTTTATCTCTAAATGTTTTCAGATTTTTTGGGTAGATACCCAGGAGAGGGATTGCTGGGTCATATGGCAATTCTATTCGTAATTCTTTGAGGAACCTCCACACTGCCTTCCATAACGGCTGCACCAGTCTGCATTCCCACCAACAGTGTATGAGGGTTCCTTTTTCTCCACAGCCTCTCCAACATTTGTTATTATTTGTCTTGTTGATGATAGCCATTCTGACTGGGGTGAGGTGATATCTCATTGTGGTTTTGATTTGCATTTCTCTGATGATTAGTGATGTTGAGCATTTTTTCATATGTCTATTTGCCATTTGTATGTCCTCTTTGGAGAAATGTCTCTTCAAGTCCTCTGCCCATTTTTCAATTGGGTTGTTTGTTTTGTTGTTGTTGAGTTCCATGAGTTCCTTGTATATTCTGGATACTAGCCCCTTATCGGAGGCACTGTTTGCAAAAATCTTCTCCCATTCAGTTGGTGGCCTCTTTATTTTGTCAATGGTTTCTTTTGCTGTGCAGAAGCTTTTAAGTTTCATATAATCCCATACGTTTATTTAAGCTTTTACTTCCATTGCCTTTGGAGTCAAGTTCATAAAATGCTCTTTAAACCCAAGGTCCATAAGTTTAGTACCTATGTTTTCTTCTATGCAGTTTATTGTGTCAGGTCTTATGCTTAAGTCTTTGATACATTTTGAATTAACTTTGGTACATGGTGACAAATAGCAGTCCAGTTTCATTCTTTTGCACGTGGCTATCCAATTCTCCCAGCACCATTTATTGAAGAGGCTGTCTTTGCTCCATTGTATGTTTTTAGCTTCTTTGTCAAAAATTATCTGTCCATATTGATGTGGTTTTATTTCTGGGTTCTCAATTCTATTCCATTGGTCTATGTGTCTGTTTTTCTGCCAATACCATGCTGTTTTGATAATTGTGGCCCTGTAGTACAAGCCAAAGTCAGGAAGTGTGATACCTCCATTATTGTTCTTTTTCCTTAAGATTGCTTTGGCTATTCGGGGTCTTTTGTGGTTCCAAACAAATCTGATGATTTTTTGTTCTGTTTCTTTAAAAAATGCCATTGGGATTTTGATGGCGATTGCATTGAATCTGTATATTGCTTTGGGTAGTATGGCCATTTTAACTATGTTGATTTTTCCAATCCATGAGCACGGAATGTCTTTCCATTTCTTTGTGTCTTCTTCAATTTCTTTCAAAAATGTCTTATAGTTTTCAGCATATAGGTCTTTCACATCGTTGGTTAAGTTTATTCCTAGGTATTTTATTCTTTTTGCTGCAATTGCAAAAGGAATTGTTTTTTGTATTTCTTTTTCTGAGATTTCACTGTTAGTATATAGGAAGGCAATGGACTTTTGTGCGTTGATTTTGTAGCCGGCAACTTTACTCTATTCGCTGATTGTTTCTAATAGCTTTTTGGTGGAGTCTTTAGGGTTTTCTATATATAGCATCATGTCATCTGCAAAGAGTGATAATTTCACTTTTTCATTCCCAATTTGGATGCCTTTTATTTCTTTCTCTTGCCTGATTGCTCTGGCAAGGACTTCCAACACTATGTTGAAAAGCAGAGGTGATAGGGGACAGCCCTGTCGTGTTCCTGAACGTAGAGCAAAGGGCTTCAGTTTTTCTCCATTAATTATGAGATTAGCAGAGGGCTTGTCATATATGGCCTTTATTATGTTAAGGTATTTTCCTTCTATACCCATTTTATTAAGTGTTTTAATCATAAATGGATGTTGTATCTTGTCAAATGCTTTTTCTGCATCAATTGATAGAATCATATGATTTTTGTCCTTTATTTTGTTTATGTGATGTATCACATTGATGGATTTGCGTATGTTGAACCATCCTTGTGCCCCGGGGATGAACCCCACTTGGTCGTGATGAATAATCTTTTTAATGCATTGTTGTATTCGATTTGCTAGAATTTTATTCAGGATTTTTGCATCGGTATTCATCAGAGATATTGGTCTGTAGTTTTCTTTTTTTGTGCTGTCCTTACCAGGTTTTGGTATCAGGGTGATGTTGGCCTCATAGAATGAGTTTGGGAGTACTGTCTCTTCTTCAATTTTTTGGAAGAGTTTGTGCAGGATTGGTATTAGATCCTCTTTGAAGGTTTGGTAGAATTCACTAGTGAAGCCATCTGGTCCCGGACTTTTGCTTTTGGGAAGGTTTTGGATGACTGATTCAATTTCGTTACTGGTGATCGGTCTGTTTAGATTTTCCAGTTCTTCATGGTTCAGCCTTGGAAGGCTATATGTTTCTAAGAACTTGTCCATTTCTTCTAGGTTGTTGAATTTGGTGGCATATAGTCCTTCATAGTATTCTTGGATGATCCTTTGTATTTCTGTGGTGTCCGTGATAACTTCCCCTTTTACGTTTCTGATTTTGTTAATCAGTGTCTTCTCTCTTTTTATCTTAGTAAGTCTAGCCAAGGGTTTGTCAATTTTGTTAATCTTTTCAAAGAACCAGCTCTTTGTCATATTAATTTTTTCTATTGTCTTTTTGTTCTCTATTTCATTTAGTTCTGCTCTAATTTTTGTTATTTCCTTTCTTCTGCTGACCTTGGGTTTTACTTGTTCTTCTTTTTCTAGTTCTTTAAGGTGTAACATGAGGTTATTTATTTGGGAGTTTTCTTGTTTCTTGAGATAGGCCTGTAATGAGATAAATTTCCCTCTTAAAACTGCTTTCGCTGCATCCCAAAAATTTTGGTAGGATGTATTTTCATTGTCATTTGTTTCTATGTATCTTTTGATCTCTCCTGTAATTTCTTCTTTGACCCAGTCCTTCTTTAAAAGTATGTTATTTAATCTCCCTGTATTTGTGTTTTTTCCCGCTTTCTTTTTACAGTTGATATCCAATTTCAAAGCCTTGTGATCAGAGAATATGCATGGTATGATTTCAATCTTCTTAAATTTGTTGAGACTGATTTTATGTCCCAATATATGGTCTATCCTTGAGAATGTTCCGTGTACACTAGAAAAGAATGTATAGTCTGATGTTTTAGGATGAAGTGCTCTATAAATGTCAATTATGTCCATTTCATCTAATGTGTCATTTAGGGCTACTATTTCGTTATTTATTTTCTGTTTGGATGATCTATCCATAGCTGTCAATGATGTATTTAATTCCCCTGGCATAATTGTGTTTTGGTCAATTTCTCCCTTTAGTTCTGTTAGTAGTTGCTTGGTGTATTTCAGTGCTCCCTGATTGGGGGCATAAATATTGATGACTGTTATGTCTGCTTGTTGTACAGTCCCCTGCACCATTATGAAATGTCCATCTTTGTCTCTTGTTATCTTTTTCACCTGGAAGTCTGTTTCATCTGATATCATTATGGCTACACCTGATTTTCTCTGGGTACCATTTGCTTGGAGTGTCAATTTCCACCCTTTCACTTTTTGTCTATGCTTGTCCTTGTAGCTGAGATGTGTCTCTTGGAGACAGCATATGGTTGGGTTTAGTTTTTTGATCCAATCTGCTACTCTGTGCCTTTTTATTGGTGAGTTCAGTCCATTTACATTTAGGGTGATTATTGATATGTGAGGATTTCCTGTCATTCTATCTTTAGTTTTCTGGTAAGGCTGTGTCTCCATTGTTTCTTTGCCTTTTTGTTGTTGTCTATTATTTCTGTGTGGTGGTATTCTATGATGTTTCCCTCTGTTTCTTCTTTTATTTCAGTATATATTTCAGTTCTGGATTTATTTTGAGTGGTTACCCTTAAGTTTATGTAAAAGAAAGTTTGATATTTAGAGTATTCCATTTTCTTCAGCACGCTTACTTTCTCCATTCCCATATTCCGGTTCAGGCCTTTACTCTCCCCCTTTTTCAGTTGTGGTTGCCACAAATTGTCCCTGTTGATGGTGGCTGAATAGCCTCCTTTAGTATTTCTTGTAGTGCAGGTCGTGTATTAGAAAATTCCCTCAGCTTCTGTATGTCTGGAAAGGTCTTTATTCCTCCTTCATATCTAAAGGATATCTTTGCTGGATATGTTATTCTTGGCTCATGGTTTCTCTCTTTCAATAGTTTGAATATTTGGTTCCACTCCCTCCTGGCTTGTAGAGTTTCTGCTGAAAAATCTGATGATAATCTAATGGGCTTTCCTTTGTAAGTTACCGTCTTCTTTTCCCTGGCTGCCTTGAGGATTCTTTCTTTGTCTTTGATTTTAGACAGCTTCAATACAATGTGCCTTGGAGAAGGTCTGTTGGGATTGAGGTAACTAGGTGTTCTATTTGCTTCTTGGATTCGAGGGTCCAGTTCTGTCCACAAATTTGGGAACTTCTCATCGACAATTTGTTTGAATATATTCTCTGTTCCCTTCTCTCTTTCTTCTCCTTCTGGTATTCCCATTATTCTTATATTGCTCTTTCTGATGGAGTCAGAAAGTTCTTGTAGAGTTCTTTCATTTCTTTTAAGTCTCAAGTCTCTTTCTTCTTCCATCTGTGTCATTTCCAGGTTTCTATCTTCGATGTCACTGATTCTTTGCTCCATCTGGTCAACTCTACTACCTAAGCTGGTTATTTCATTCTTAATTTCTTCTATTGAGTTCTTAATCTCCAGAAATTCTATTTGGTTCTTTTTTAAGATTTCAATCTCTTTTGTAAAATGCTCATGCTGTTCTTTGATTGAGTTTCTGAGTTCATTTAACTGCCTATCTGTGTTTTCTTGTATCTCGTTGAGTTTTTTCAGAACTGCAATCTTGAATTCTCTGTCATTTAAGTCACATATTTCTGTATCTTTAAGTGCCTTCTCTGGAGATTTTTCACTTTCTTTCTGAGCTATCTTGTTGCCTTGGTTATTCATGGCGATTACTGGTTTACTATTTCTCTTCCTAGACATCTACAGGAGTGACTTCTGCAACAGGTTGATAGAAAGCGGTCTTCCTTTTTTTTGCCAGTACTTGTTGGTAGAATGTTTTATTATTTCTCCAACTGCAACTTATTTTTCTTCTCCCACACGGTAGTGCTATGTTTTCTCTGCACTATTCCAACTTCTCACACAATGGGGGGATTCCCTGGGAGACGGGCTTCTCCTCTGTTAATAGTTCGTCTAGGTCACAGGGCGCAGTGTCCCGGTGGGTACGCGGAGAGCTTTTGATGTTCCAAAGCTCTTCCAGCTCCTGATTCAGAGCCCGGATATTTCAGCAGTTCTGTTTACTCCTGCAGGGATCCGCCCAGATAGGTGGGGTCAGGGGCGGGGTGAGCTGTGAGAGGTGGCCCAGAGCAATGGCGGCGACCACCACCACAGCTGGTCCTGCTTCCACAGCTCTCTCCCCTTTGCCGGAACTAGTTGGGCTGTGAATTTGTGTTTGCGGTCCACAGTTTTTAAAACAGCAAATTTTCTGTTGTTTTGATATGACACTGCTACTGTTTCGCTTCTAGCACTGGGCAGGTGGGGGCGGGGCGAGCTCTGGGAGGGGAGGGAGGGGGCGGCTAGTCTCAGTGCCTAAGGCTCCGTTCTCTGCTCGGCAGTGCGGGCTTAAACCACCGTTTTCAGCCTTTTTCCCTCAGTCTTTTCTCCGAGGTCTCTGCCGTGAGTTGGGTTCAGCCATGTTATATGCTGTCCCCTCAGCCCTGTGGAGCCCTGGCGGAGCCCTAGCAGTCCAAGTTCTTCCCTCTCCCGCAGCTGCGGTAGTTCCGGGAAGCAGCAAGCTCGGCGCACTGAGCTAGGTCTGCGTCCTGCGCCCGCGCGTCTCCGTCTCCGCGCACTTCTCCCTTTCCTCCTCCCTCCACTGGCGCGGATCTCCCACCTGTAGGTGATTTCAGTCGGTAGTGGGCCTCTTCGTCTTGCCTGTCTGCTGTGCAGGGAGTCCTTTGTGGAGTTTTTGTTGTTCGATTCTTTGTAAATTCCAGGGGAGCTTTACAGAGGCTCACCTCACGCCGCCATTTTTCCGGAAGTCAAGATATTTTAATACTAATATTTTCTCCCTCTATAAGTTAAAAACTCAAACCTACCATGGAAACTACAACTTCTGAAATGGATAACATTACACCATTTGATTTGAGTACTGAGAAGCAGTAAGAATCATTGTCAATTTTTTACATATAGGCAAATAAAACAATGTAATTAAGGTTACACTGTTGTTGATGGTATTTTTCAAAATAAACTACTTTGCAATTTTTGCTAAATAGATACATATAAATATTGTTATTTTATATTGGAAAGTCACAAGCAATCCCCTCCATGGGGTATCTACTCTATAATGAGCTGTATATGTTCTTATTGAATTAAACAGGAGGCAAAAAGTGGACAGGAAACATTTCACACAGGAAAATGCACTTGAAAACGGGGAAATCAGTTTGAATTTTGGTTGCTGTAACAAAAATCTATATAAAGTTTGCTTACTTCCGTTGATTCTGTTGTTTCAGTAAAATAGAGTACCTTTTTCATCTTTTATACATGTAGTAAATGGTAAACAAGCAAGATGATAGTTACAAAAACCCAAAGTCCACATCTAATTGAGCCCTCACACCATTTTGGCATTAAATCTTCAGCACAATTAGGAAGGCCAGGCAATTATGTACCAACAATCTCAACCTAGCCACATTACATGGTCCAGGGATGCTGGGCCTCACTGGTTTTAGTAGACAATGTTCCGGAATGTCTGAGGGCATTTTAGATCCACTATGTAGCTCTGTAAAGTAACTATTACTTGCCATGCAAATTTCTAGTTTTAAGCAATAGTCAGCTACCGAGATTACTAAAGTATAGAGCCAATTTAAATTTGAAAAATTGAAATAAAAATAGACCAATATATGTCATAGCTCCATACACAATCACCTGAAGCAAATTTTCTGCCTTTCTTTATGTCAGTAGTAAGGAGAGAAAGAAAATTATACTTAAACTGAGAGAAACTAAAGAGAAATGACCTCATGTTCCATTAACCAAAATCAATACCTAATATATGCAAATGCAAGTTTCAACAGGATACCCATATGTAAATTGTAAATATGAAGCAGCATCCCTTTTAGTGCACAACTGAGCACTGGGTTACTATTTATTTAGGAGATTTTCAGTAAATTGTATGCTTTAATCTGTTACGGGAAATGGTCCCCTTCACCTCTTTCAGAAGTTACCTATGGCAGCTATTAATGCCCACAAGCAATGCAGTGACCCTGGCAGTGCATAATTCCACAGTGTATATTTAATTTTGAAGGTGAGAAATGAGATGGACTCCCCTCATAACACTTATTTTTATGACTCTCCTAATTCTTTGAAATTTATTATTTTCACTAAAAGCACCCAGAAAGTAATTGAAATAGATTTTCTAAATCCATTTCTAGATTATTTTAACCTATAGCAACATGTTAACTCATTCATAATATTCTTAACAAATACAGGAAATAGAATTTCTCTGATTAAAAAATATCCCAATGAACCTGCTACTTCAATAGTCTTCAAAAGAAACAAACAATTATAGTCGTTTTCAAAGAACTTTGAGTATGTGCGTATTTTTGTTGGTGTTGTTGTTGTTGTTTTGAGATCAAACTATAGTCCCAAAACCTGTCTAGTCAATTACCAAACTGGAAAAAAGAATAGGAAAATAAGAGATGGAAGTGGCCCTCTGGGGTTGAACCTAATTGAGGAAAGAAGCAACCATTCTCTCTCAGGCTCCTAGGCTAGGCATTTAGAGTCTGAATAAGATCATTTATTCTAAGACTCCCTTGTGGCTTGAAATGGCTGAGTAACTCCTAAGAAGTAGTTTGTTACTGTCAGTCAGGTCTGGCAATGAGTCTTCACTGAATCAGATATTAAATTATTGGGTTACTGGGTCCAGAAAATAAATGGCTGAAGGAGAATTGATAATAGTTTTCTGAGCAAAAAGAATATTAACTAAAACTGCAACTGAGGAAATGAGAAAGACACATGAACAAATCACCACTAACACAGAACTGAATGGAGCCTATGGAATCACAGATAGAACAGTTTGTGGTGTTTAGTCTTCCTCCCTAGATAGACACCTCTGGAGGGCAGGCCTCCATCTCAAAAGTCTCCTCTATCCCCATAATGGTAGTGCTCCAAAAATACTTGCAAAATCAATGGGAGAAATAGCATACCATAACCTACATTCACTTGTTTTCATTCAGTCAAAATTTAATAAGCAGTTACCATGAGAAAAGCACTGAAACACTGAAACGGATTGCTGTGGGAGAAACAAAGAACCAGTCACCATATCTCCTCCTAAGGAGCTCAGAGTCTAATTGGGGAGATAAGGTATGTTTACAATTAGCTGCTAAAATATCAGGTAACAACAACAACAAATACAAGATACTGAATAACAGGACCCTTTAAAAGGATACAGGTCAAGTCTAGATAGAGCAAGGGAAGATGAGTTTCTGCTGGAGAAAAAGGGGAAGACCTCAGAAGAAGGTGCCATTTGAAAAGGTCGCCCTTTCTGGAATACCTCTAATGGACTTTCCTTTTCTTTTCAACAGGCGGGTGGCCCCGCCCTCCACCGCCAACACTTATTCTTTGACTCAGGTTTTCTCTTGGGCCCACTGCCAAGCACTACACAGCTACACAGCCCCCACCCCCACCCCATCTGTATCTACTTAAGCCCAGAAACCCTTTTGAGGTTTTGTAAAGGGTTTTACAACTAATAACTATAGGGGACAAGGCAAGGTTTAATAACACACATGGAGAGATTCTAAGAAACCTAAAAAGCCTCCCAAAATAGCTATCACAGATCTTAAGTGGAATGGAGATGAGATTAGGCCTGATTTCCCTAGTTCCTTACATTGAGCTCAAGGCTTCTGGTATTCAGCACTAACCACCTTTCTTCATCCCTGTTCCCATCTTTTTCTTTCACACACTTAAAACTTGAAGAGGAAATGTAATGATAGGAAATTGGGTGCCTCTAGAGGTCAACATGACTGTCCTTCACATTTTGGAAAATATAAGCTAGATTTAATAGCTTCTTGTGCCGCTCACAAGAATAGTCATCTTAGATCAAATACATGATGCCTAGGAAGAACAAATGAGTTTTAGAAGGAATGCCTTACAAAATCAACCCTAATAGGTAATAGTAAATGTCACAATTATAACTTCATTCAAAGTGCACACAGAATCTAGTGCTAATAGATGTTTTCATGCATCTTTGTTTAGGTTATACATTATGTCACACCTGTTGGGGTTCAGTGAACACATGCAACTGTAAGCATGATGGGAAAGAATATTGACACAAACCATGGCAACACAAACATATTTCAGGCTTGAATGGCACAGCCTGCTTTAATAACAAGTATGGAATAATAACATGAACTTTCCAAGGGGTGGGGAAGGAGAGTGACTCTTTTTCTGGTTCTAAGAGTCCTGAGCAACTACAGAAATCACCACCTTATGTTTCATATGGCTTCAATGAATTCTCACACATGGAAATTCACTTCTGATTTTTTAGTGATGATGTACCAATCATCAATCTAACAGTAATAAGTTAGTGGGTGGAGGGAATCCTCTTTTCTTTTCTTAAGCCACATTTGGAAGAATAGTTAATTTCATTTGTTGCAAAGGGAGTGAATGGTTGGAAAATGGATGAGTGAAGTAATCACTTTTCTTTTTCCAAATATCCAGTGTTCTTGGTAGTACCCGAAAAGTCCTCACTGTGTGACCTAAATTTGCCAATTCCCAAATCATTTACTTTCTCTGCTCCCATTCCTAATTTCATGACTTTCTCTAGTAACACGTGAAATTTTGCTATCTTAATAGTACAAACTCAGAATATAGCTTAACCTTAGCTAAGCCGTGGTTAATGTTGGACAAGCCTTTTATAGCTTGCAAACTACCTGTCATTTTCCAGGGCAGCCAACCTTAACTGTTCCCATTTTCCACTCTTCACAAATTTCCCAAGTCCCAAACCCAATCCTGTCCTCTTTACTCTTAGTAAATGACATTTCTCTTTACTTTCACTGACAAAATTGAAGATATTAGATGTGATTTTTCTATGATGTCCTGCCTCTCCATCTTAATATTTCTGTCTCTTCACCTAATCTCTTCTCCTTCCCTCCTGTCTCAAGCTACCATACTCTCCTCCCTTCCACTCCCAAATATAGTAAAAGAGGAATTAACACTGACTTCCTCAACTCCAATCAATGTCACTTTCATGCTCATTATTCTAATGAAATTTGGTTCTCAAATGTCACCAATGACTTCAGAGTTGCTAAACATGATGGCTACTTCTAACCTCCATCCTTTTCTACCTCTCTGTGATATCTGACACTGCTCCTTCTCCAACCTCCCATGCTAACATACTCTTAAGGTCCTCATTCTGATTCTCTGACCATTCCTTTGCTAGATCTTTTTCTAAAAATTCTTTGGCAAACTTGCCAACTTTCATGATTTCAATTATACCTAATGTAGATAATCCTGGATTTGTCTTGTAAGTCTCCACCTCTCTCCAGAGCTCCAGGTCAATATTTCTGACTCCTTCTTGGCCAGCTCCCTATAGGTGGGTCACCCATATCACAAACTCACCATGACCAAAGTCACCATCTTCTTATAGTGACTGCCCCACAATATTTATTGCTTCACCGACTTACCTAGTATGGCTCATGGCATCACCATGCTAGTTTCCAGTGACTAATAGCTCTAAAAGCAAAAAAATACATATTTTATTCCTCACACTCATCCTCATCCATCTTATTACTAAGTTCTATCAGTTCTCTGTTTCCCAGTGTTTCTCACACTCACCTCCAGCTTTTCTCTATCTGCACTACTACTACCGAAGTTAAGATCTTCATCATCTCTTACCTCCATGTGAGAGGCACTGTGCTCAGTGCTTTACATAACACATCCCACAAAACAGGTATACAATAGGGCGGCCGGATGGCTCAGTTGGTTAGAGCACAAGCTCTCAACAGCAAGCTTCCGGGTTCAATTCCTACATGATATGGTGGGCTGCTCTCCCTGCAACTAAAGATTGAAAATGGCGATTGGACTTGGAGCTGAGCTGTGCCCTCCACTACTAGATTGAAGGACAATGACTTGGAGCTGATGGGCCCTGGAGAAACACACTGCTACCCAATATTCCCCAATAAAATTAAAAAAGAAAATCAAGATGAAATAGAACAGGGTTAAAAAAAAAAAAAACAGGTGCACAATAAATCTTTGTTCAATATACCATCCTTTTCCCACAGGTGATGCCAAACAAACACTAACAACCATCACCAGAAACTGGTATTCCCAAAAGAATTTTCCTTTAAAAACAAATGCCTTTATAAAAAATACCAGGCAAGAGATCATACACTTTTAACCACATATAAAGCAGGGTGAAAGAAGTGATTAGGTGACATAAAAAGTGGCACACCATCATCCTCAAGTAGTGCAACTACACAGTACATGGTAAATAGAACCGTGTTCCCTCAAATTAAGAAAGAATGCCATGCAATAGTGAAAATGAGTTAGTCCCTTCCAAAGGGATCAACAAGGATACCAAACAGGACAGAAGTATGGCCCTTCAGCTGGTTTTAATCCTATTTAATGCCCAAGGATCTTGAAGATATGATAGCAGGTTGCCTTTTGAATTAGATGTCTCCAGGCACACCATACAATATTTTCCTCAGACTTCTGAGGAACATGACAGGAAGAAAAAGTACAATTTTCTGTTTTAAGAACCCATAAAGCCTATGTATTTTTTTTCTTTGAGTCTTAGATATTCTCCTTTGGTATGTAAATGTGAAGAGGATGTTAAAGCATGCAAACGTAGCTTCTTGCAGAACAAAACTAGTTGAACATGGCTACCTAACTGCCTCTGTGAGCATCTTGATGTCACTAAAATATTTAATATTAATGACACATTCCTGTTTTTGTTACTATAATTCATGGTCCTTTGGAGCTCATTCATGCACCAAATAGCACTGAAGTGGAGGTGGGAGACAAAACAACTGAAATACTAGAATGATTTCTCCTTCCATACAACTGTCTTTTCCTCATTTTTATATTGCTTTGGGCTTTTAATGGGACCTGGAGAGGGATGCGGATGGAGGGAAATAGAGACAAAAAGAAAGGAGGAAAAAAAGAAGATACAGATGCTGTTTTGAAGTTTTCACAACTTAAGTGAGCCTGACTACTTCAACTGATCATGTGCCTACTGGCTGCAAGGTCTGTTTCTTTTTTTCCCCTTCAGTTCTATTTTTGCTGTAGGGGCTTAACTAATGTTGCTTTAAGAGGTTCCTGGTGCCATTGATTCTTGTAATCTCACGTGGGAACAGCATCAATGCTGGAAGAAATATGCCTGACCTAAACATCATGGGGCTGCAACATTTATTACTACTCTGAATCGCTTTATGTCCCTAAATCACAGATGTTAAAATCATCCCCTCAGAATGACAACTGCCTCTCTCATTTAGTGTCAACTTCCAAGATGGCTAACATGTTTAAAGGCACCCACAGAGAAAATTTAAGTCTTTCCTTTCTCTTATATTTCCGGGTATAGGCTGTATTCCAGAAATAGGGACTGTGCAGTGCCGAATAAAAGCAGTATTTGCTAAGAAGTTTTTATACCCTCATAAAGTAGCCCCTAGTGAAAATCACCTAACTGGCAGGAATTGCACAGGTAACAGATGGCTGGAACCTCAACCACATAGTTTTCTAAACTTTGGTTAATGGGCCCTGGCAGGCTGCCATCCCAGTTTACTACAAAAGCAAAATGCAAGGCTAATGAATTTAAAAAATGATGCCAGGCATGAACACTACCCTTTGACATTCTCTTGCCAATGAACAAATATCACAGACAACTCAGCGAGCTCTCAGGCAGGCCAGCCAACAAAAAGCACAGGCAGTACTATGTCAGTCCCAATGTGTACATTTCCCCCACGAATCCAAAGAATGTTGCTGAGATCTAAGTCATCCATAAAGTATTAAAATGGTACCCAGGGGTATAAGCAAGATGCTCTTTCACCTGGGTTACAACACACTATTGTGGGCTCCATGGATGACAACACAGGAGAAGCTTGAGAAATTTAGCTGATATCTTCAGAGGGGTGGAGGAGCTGCTACATGAAGGCAGATTATAGACCTTAGGCACTCCAGTTTGAGTAGATAAAGGTTGAGAAGGGATATAATCAGTCTGTCAAATAATAATAGAAGTGAACTCATTCACCAAATCCTAATACAATAGAGATAAGGAAGACTTTTGAAACTAAACAAAGATAAGCTTAAAATAGATTAAAATGAGTGTTGGAGTGGGAAGCACTAGTTTTAAATATATGGAACACATTACATTATTCAAACCGAGAGGTGTTAATGGCTGAAAATACATAATTTCCCCATAACAGAGTTACACACATTCATAAGATTTAATTCACAAGACTTATTGAATTAGCATAATTTCGAAATAGACCCTGATCTTTAGGACCAGACACTTGGAAAGTGTAGAAAAAACCCATTTCTAATTACGACACCTAAGAAGAGCTCCCAAAGTTTACCTGAGTTCCAATTTGTACCAAAAAATTACTATCTTACAATGACATATTTCTTCTTGTTGAGGGACAAGATTATCCTCATTTGCTTTTTTTAAGAATACTTTACAATCTCTCATTTCGTGTTCTGTAGACATCTACTGCCCCCAATCTTTTGCAATTGCATTTTGGGAGTGCATAAACCATCCAATTTCTTTATCTCAGAGAAGCTACTTTTTTCTCTCTGTGAGCTTTTGTTTTTGGTTTGACCAATAACTTCTTCAACATTAAATATTATGTTATCTTGGTTTTGCTTCAACCCCTTTATTCCATGCAATTTTTTAAAAAAGATTTGATTGTCATTGAATCCTAATCCTTCCATTTTATGCTTACATTTCCTTCACTATGTTCCCTATATACGACTATCCTACTTTTCTAAGTCCTCTGATTGTGGTCACTTCATATTTATTGAGGACAAAGTAAACAGAAATAGTTGTAAACCACAGAATAAAATATTTCAGTTAGACACGTCAGTTGCACTTAGAATGATGCTATGTAAGTAAAATATTAGATAACAGGCAATGTTTTTATTCTCTACTCAGCATGGAGCAGGTTGCAGGAAATTAGGCCAGTTTCTCAGCAGTTCAAGGCAGACCTTTATAGTATGACTTCATTATTTAGTTTGAAAGTGAATTTCAAAACCAGAACTCACCCATAGTCAAACATAAGTACAAACAAACTTTCCAAGTCACATATAAATGAGTTATTCATCATCTGCCATTTGCAATCACCCATACCTCTGGTTCCCTGCAATTAATTCAACGAATTAAAAAATTTGCCTTAGAATATTGATTTGAAAGGCAAAGTTCTAGGGTCTGTCTTTTAAAAGAACATGACAAATGAAGGCAATGGCCAAGATAGAACAAGAGAAAAACAGATAACATGTCAAGGCCAGATTATCGGCCGTCCCCTGGCTAGTGGAGTATCTATCTCATTTGAAGGGCTCATATATGAGGTCATTTGATCAATGGCTTTTACTTCCAAACATCCAGAAATACATACTACATCATTTAACTAGAAAGTAGAGAGCCTGAAATCACACAGCTGCTCAGCTTGATTCCAGAGATGTAAACTACTCTGGCAAAATTTTCTAATCCAAGTCTCTCATTTCCAACTGGTCTCATTGGGTGGTCCACATGATATATGCAGGGACTAAAAAGGGGTCTGTTTAAAGTAGTACACCCTGAAGGGCTATTTTGCAATGACACATGTTGTACAGATTAACTCAAGATATTGTTCTTTGGGTGTTGATTTAAATTAGACAAAGCCTTTTATTGTTTTGATTTATTTGTATTTATTGAGTTCTAGGCATAAGAAAACAGCTCGGAAATGGTAATGAGGGTATTTGGTCCCCTGTCTGTCGTTCAACTTCTCTTCCACTATACTATTCCTTTAAAGGAACATTTTATTCCAGCTCAAATAGTTTCTTTGGCATCCACCAAGCTCATTTTTCCTGCTTCAAAGATTTTGCTCAGGCCATTGTATCTAACTTATAATGAATGTCACAGTCTCTCATATCCTTTCATCAACAGCCTTCTCATCATCCGGGCTTAGCTCAAAAAGAGATAGTATATACATGGTCTCTTCGTCAACTAGACTATAAACGCATTTGAGACAAGAAATTGCATCTTACATGTCACCTTCACAGTATCTAGCACAGTTATTGGCACTTTGTAGGTGCTCAATAAACACTTCTGGATTGAATGAACCCATCAATCAATATCAAGACCCTTACTGTAACGTGGACATCTTTGAGAATATAACTTCAGCAGATGAACATATTCAAAATATTTCTTTTGCTATCTGAAAACAGTTAAGCAACAGGGACCTATACTATTATCACTATCTGAAATCAGTAAAACACCTTGATAAAAAAAATCGTTATTTCCATGGGTGAAGGTGGTCAAAGGGTACCAACTTCCAGTTATAAGATGAATAAGTTCTGGAAAGGTAATGTACAACATGGTGACAATAGTTAACAACATTATACTGTACATTTGGAAGGTGCTAAGAGAGTAGATCTTTAAAGTTCTCACCACACACACACACACACACACACACACACACACACACACAGTAACTATGTGAGGTGATGAATGTGTTAACTAACGTTATTGTGGTAATCATTCACAACATATACATATATAAAATTATTATGTTGTATACCTTAAACTCACACAATGTTGTATCAATTATATCTCAATAAAGATAGAAAAAATAGTCATTTCCTGAGACACTGAAGAACTACTACATTCAGAAACATTATGAGTCTATTTAGATCTTTATTACTAAAGCCATTGAGATTTGCCATCTACCACAAAGGTTGTTCAATCAACACAAAACAAAGTGAGGAACATTAACACCATATTTTAGGTAATTAGTACAACATGATCACAATTCCTAGACATCTTTAATTTTTTATCAAACACAACAAAATTCATATTACATAGACTACTATTTCATTAATATGATTTGAAATAACAATGGCAAAAGCCTAAGAACACATACACTACTAACACTTGAAAGCTTCACACCCCCCTACTCCCCACAAAGGCTTATCAGGATACAAAAAGAAGACTTCCTACAATGCACTCCTAACTCTAGAAGCAATGGTAACTATTAAACACTGGGGTGGGGTGTATTCCCAGGGTATGGTGATACTAAGAAAAACAGCCTCAAATAACATAAAGCCTTATCCTGGGTTTCTGAATCTGACTGTTGTAGTTCCAATTCATGTCCTATCTACCTGGGAATCCAGAAGCAAAACAATGTTATCACACTGATTCTCAATGACAAACAGCAAGAGGTCTTAAGCAGAGTTCAGATATGGCTCCCTGGTGACCTGAAAGTTGTGAATGGGCCATCCTCACACAAAGGCCACTATGCCCAGCAGTTCTAAGAACTGTATCCTTTGGGAAAGAAATGAAGATTCCTGATGTGGTTTGTCTTTGGCAATATTGTTTTGTTTTTAATTAGGGTGGGTGGGTGAGATGTTTGTTTTACATTCTATGTTTGGTTTGGTTATGTTCTAATTAAGGAAACCATCTTTAATTGTTAATATCCCATTTCATTTTGGAGCCTTGACATAAAAATTATGGTGTTTTTTTTTCTTCATCCAAAAATGAGAGTCAACAAAATATTCAGTAGATTTAATCCTGACAGAAGTAACATTTTCAATGTTTTGATACAGAACTGGGAAGACTATTACTTAATAAAGAATAATACTATAAACAAGATTTCGGTGACTAACAAAGAAGAATAAAATCACTTTAGGCTATTATTTCTTAGTAAACATCACCTCTGTAGTGGATATTTTAGGTACAAGTCAGAAAACATATTGAAAATATAAATAAATGCCTTTAGGAAGCATTCAAATTTTATATCAAATTTGAAATATATCAAATTCCAAAGACATTAGAGTTTGTAAATAATAATAGAAATAAATTTATTTTAAGGTCATGGTTACATTGAGTTTTCCTTCACAAATCGTACAACTAAATCACTACAGATTTGTCACTAAGCTTAGTACAGCAATGGTAGAATAGAAAGAATATAGAATTGTCAGAAAACAAAAGTGTAAGTGATAGTGACATGGGAAAGTCTTGCATCTCTCTAAATCTAACCTTTCTGTATGGGCAAAATAGGGATAATACTAACTATTCTCTACTCACACACTGCTGGTAGGCCTAAATAGAAAAAAATTTCAACATGTAATTTGGAAAACACATCAAAGAACTTTTACACCTTCATATATGGTTTTTTAACACAGTAATCCTGAAATTTTAAGAATTTATCCTGATACTACCTAATATTCTGGTCAAGAAAGTAGATTACGTAAATACTAGCTTGCCTGCTCACATTACTACATTAAAATTACAACCAAATTATAGAATAACCAGCTTGGAGAAACATCTAAAAACTAGCTGAATAGAAGTCCCCTAAATACGGATATAAAAAAGAAGCCACGTCAAGACTCGTAGGAGCGGTGGAGACATTAAACAGGCTGGCCCCACACTCACATGTGGTGCATGAGAATTGGGAGGGATATTTCAGCTGCCGATGTCCCCCCTAAGGAGCGAGGGGTTCCAGCCCCACATTAGGCTCCCCAGCCCAGGGCACCAGTACAGGGAAGCGGAGCCCCCACAACATCTGGAAGTGAAAATCAGCAGGAATTCTGTCCATCTGGGTGAGACTGAAGGTGGCTGGAAACCCAATCATCATCTTAAAGGGACCACACGTAGACTTTCTTGCTCCCAGACACTCACACTGGGCTCCACCACAGAGATGGCAGCTCGGGACAAGCCAGAGAAATACAGGGAGAGAATAAGTTGTATGGATTCAGGATGAAGGGTGGAGGGACAGCCACCATTGTCCCTGTGTTGAGCCCTCATCCTGTGCAGCCGGTGGCAGGCGCCATCTTTTCTGTGTTGAGCCCTCTCCCCAAATGGCCAAATCTGAATCTACACTACCCCGGTAAACTCTGCTGGCTCCACCCTGGTGAATTCCTGGGACCCTGCCCAACTCATGCACTGCAGAGGCGATTTCACAAGTAGGCAGCTGGCATTGACCCACATTGCTGCCTTTATTAGATAACTCTCAGGAGTGCGCAGGCCCCAAGCATGCAGCAGCTGATCTTGGTGTGCTCTGTGCCTTTTGTTGACAGACTGAAGGCTCAGCACTTGTACCAAATCTGAATCTGCATTAACCAGGTGAACACCACTCACCCCATCCTGGTGACACACTGAGACAACACCTCACCAACTCATGTACCGCCCAAGATTCTGTTAGCAGCTGAGCCTTATGACCAGCCAGCAGGTGGCGGCAGGCCTTGGGGTGCCCAGGTCCTTTTGCTGAGCTGCCCCAGGCCCGATACTGGTGGCAGCCAGCCTTATTTCAAACCATGACCTCTCACAAGTGCCTCCAGGTTCAGCACAGGAAGCGACCAAACACAGATCACTTTGTAGCTTCTACCAAGTAGCCCTGGGCTAGTCACAGGCAGTGGCTGACACTGGCCAGCATGGGAGACCCTCCCAAGAGGCTCCAAAACAAACACACCTGGTGGCCAGCATGAGACCACAGTAGAGCACCACCTAATTAGCCCCACAAGTAAAACACCCAAAAGGTGGACTCAACAGGCACCAGAGCTCACTGGGTGAATCACGCTCTGTGGGGTCACTCCCCACACAGCAGCTCACACAATGTGGTCAGGGCCTATCCTCACAACCTGAGGATCAATCCCACTCACTAATATACCAACAGCCATCTAGGCTCAACTACAACAGGAGGGCACACACAATCCACACAAAGAACACTCCTGGAGCACCTGGCTCAGGTGATCAGGGAGACTGTGTCACTGAGCCTCAAAAGACACTTACTACACGAGGCCATCCTGTGGAGACTAGGAGACTCAGCAGATCTACATAATATATAGAAACAAACACATAGAGACAGCCAAAATAAGGAGACAAAGAAATATATCCCAAGTAAAATAACAGAAGAAAACTCAAGAAAAAGAACTAAACAAAATGGAGGCAAGCAATCTGCCTATACAGAATTTAAGACAATGATTATAAGGATGCTCAAGGAACACAGTGATAACTTCAACAAAGAGATAGTAAACATAAAAAGGGAGATAGAAACAATAAAAAAAGAAACAGTCAGAAATAAAGAATACAATAAATGACATAAAGAACACACTAGAAGGAATCAATAGCAGATTAGATGAAGCAGAGGATGGAATCAGCAATTCGGAAGACAAAGTAGCAAAAAACATACAATCAGACAGCAAAATGAAAAAAATAATTTTAAAAGTGAGGATAGTTTAAGGGACCTCTGGGACAACATCAAGTGTAACAACATTTGCATCATAGGGGTAGCAGAAGGAAGAGAGCAAGGGTTTGAGAACCTATGTGAACAAACAATGATAGAAAACTTCCCTAACCTGGTGAAGGAAATGGACATACAATTCCAGGAAGTGCAGAGAGTCCCAAACAAGACGAACCCAAATAGGCCCACACCAAGACACATAATTAAAATGCCAAAGCTGAAACACAGAGAGAGAATCTTAAAAGCAGCAAGAGAAAAGCAGTTAGTTTCCTACAAGGAAGCTCCCATAAGACTGTTACCTGATTCCTCAACAGAAACTTTGCAGGCCAGAAGGGTTTGGTGCAAAATATTCAAAGTGATGAAAAGCAAGGACCCACAACCAAGACTACACTGTCCAGCAAGGTTATCTCTTAAATTTGAAGAAGAGATAAAGAGCTTCCCAAACAAGAAAAAGCTAAAGCAGTTCATCGCCACGAAACCAGTATTACAAGAACTGTTCAAGGGACTTCTTTAAGAAGGAGAAGAAAGGGAAAAATAAACAAACATGAATAATAAAATGGCAATAACTATGTATCTATCAATAAGCACTTTAAATGAAAATGGATTAAATGTTTCAACCAAAAGACATAGGGTGGGGGTGGCCAGTTAGCTCAATTGGCTAGAACATGGTACTCTTAACACCAAGGTTGCTGATTCAATCCCCGCCTGGGCCACTGTGAGCTGTGCCCTCCTTTAAATTAAAAAAAAAAAAATGGACATAGGGTAGCTAAATGGAAAAGAAAACAAGAGCTATACATATGCTCTCTACAAGAGACTCACTTCAGATCAAAAGAGACACACAGACTAAAAATAAAGGAATGAAAAAATTTATATTTCATGTGACTAGAAAGGGGAAAAACACTGGGGTAACAATACTTATATCAGACAAAATAGATTTTAAATCAAAAGTTATAATAAGAGACAAAGAGGGACATTACATAATGATGCAGGGATCCATCCAACAAGAGGATATAACCCTTGTAAACATTTATGCATCCAACATAGGAGCACATAAATATATATAAAGAAATTTTGACAGACCTAAAGGGAGACATCAACAGTAATAGTAGAGGATTTTAACACCCCATTGACATCAATGAATAGACCTTCCAGACAGAAAATCAACAAGGAAACAGTAACCTTAAATGATACACTAGACCATTTACACTTAATATTTTTAGAACATTTCACCCAAAGTAGCAGAATATACATTCTTTACAAGTGCATATGGAACATTTTTCAAGATGGACCACATGTTAGGCCATCAAACAAGTCTGAATAAATTTAAGAAGACTGAAATCATATCAAGCGTCTTCTCTGACCACAATGGTATGAAACAAGAAATCAATTACAAGAAAAAAACCCTGAAAAACACACCAACACATGGAGTCTAAATAACATGCTATGAAACAATGAATTGATTAACAATGAGATCAAGGAACAGATCAAAAGATACATTGAGACAAATGAAAATGAAAACACAACTCAAAATCTATGGGACACAAAAAAAAGCTGTCCTCAGAGGGAAATTCATAGCAATGCAGGCCTATATCAAGTAACAGGAAAAATCTCAAATAAACAATCTAACCTTACACCTAAAAAACCTAGAAAAAGAACAACAAACAAAGTCCAAAGTCAGTAGAAGGAAGGAAATAATAAAGATCATCGTAGAGATAAATGAAAGGGAATCTAAAAAAAAAAGTACAAAAGATGAATGAAACCAAGAGCTGGTTCATTGAAAAGATAAACAACATAGATAAACCTTTAACCAGGCTCATCAAGAAAAAATGAGAGGAGACTCAAATAAATAAAATCAAAAATGAAACAGGAGAAGCATCAACTGACACCACAGAAATAGAAAGGATTATAAGAAAATACTGCGAACAATTATATGCCAATTGAACAATCTAGAAAAAAATGGACAAATACTTAGAAAGATACAATCTTCCAAGGTTGAATCAAGAAAAAATAGAAAATCTGAACAGACTGATCACTACTAATGAAATTAAATCAGCAATAAAAAAAGTCCTGTACCAGATGGCTTCACAGGTGAATTTTACCAAACATTCAAAGCAGAATTAACACCTATTCTTCTCAACCTATTCCAAAATATTCAAGAGGAACAATGGCTCCCAAACTCATTTACCAGGTCAGCATTACCCTGATTCCAAAACTTGACAAAGACAAAAATAATAATAATTAGTAATAATAATAGTAACTATTATTATTATTATTATTATCTGACATCCCTGATGACTATAGATTGAATATAGATGCAAAAACCCTTAGTATAATATTAGCAAACCAAAGTCAGCAATACATTAAATATGTCATACACCATGATCCAGTGGGATTAATTCCTGGGATGCAGGGTTGGCTCAATAAACACAAATCAATTAACATGACATATCACATAAACAAAAGAAAGGATAAAAATGATATGGTCAAAGAAAAAAAAAAAGATATGGTCATATCAACAGATGCAGAAAAGGCATTTGACAAAATTCAGCCTCCAGAGGGCAGCCGGTTAGCTCAGTTGGTTAGAGCACGTGCTCTTAACAACAAGGTTGCCAGTTCAATTCCCACATGGGATGGTGGGCTTTGCCCCCTGCAACTAGATTGAAAATGGTGACTAGACTTGGAGCTGAGCTGTGCCCTCCACAACTAGACTGAAGGACAATGACTTGACTTGGAGCTGATGGGTCCTGGAAAAAACACACTGTTACCCAACAAAATTAAAAGAAAAAATTCAGCATCCATTTATGAAAAAAACTCTCAGAAAAGTGGGACTAGAGAGAATATTATACCTCACCATAATAAAGGGCATTTATGACAAACCCACATCTATCATCATAATCAACAGGGAAAAGCTAAAAGTGTTTTCCTTAAGATCAGGAACAAGACAAGGATGTCCACTTTCATCTGTTTATTCAACATAGTATTGGAAATCCTAGCCACAGCAATCAGACAAGAAAAAGAAATAAAAGGCATCCAAATTGGAAAGGAAGAAGTAAAACTGTCATTATTTGCAGGTGAGAGGATAATATATAGAGAGAACCCTAGAAATCCACAAAAAAAAAACTATTAGAATTGATAAATAAATTCAGTAGTCATAGAATACAAAATTAATATTCAGAAATTTGTTCGTTTTTACACACCAATAACAAATTATCAGAAAGAGAAATTAAGAAAACAATTCCATTTACAATTTCATCAAAAAATAAAATACCTAGGAATAAATTTAACCAAGGAGGTGAAAGACCTGTACATGTAAAATTATAAGATACTGAAGAAAGAAACTGAAGAAGATACAAATAAATGGAAACATATACCATGCTCATAGATAGGAAGAATTAATATCCTTGAAATGTCCATACTACCCAAAGCAATCTATAGATTCAATGCAATCCCTATCAAAATACCAATGGCAATTTTCACAGAACAAGAACGAATAAACCTAAAACTTATATAGATCCACAAATGACACCTAATAGCCAAAGCAATCTTAAGAAAGAAAATCAAAGTTGGAGGTTTCACACAACCTGATACTGAACTACACTACAAACCTGTAGTAATCAAAACAGCATGATACTGGCATAAAAACAGACACACAGATCAATGGAACAGAAAGGAGAGCCCAGAAACAAACCCACGCCTATATGGTCAAGTAACCTATGACAAAAAAGGCAAGAATATCAATGGGGTACAGACAGTCTCTTCAATAAATGGTGTTTGGAAAACTGGACAGATACATGCAAAAAAAATAATCATCCTCCTGCCCAGCAGGCCACCGTCACTCGACCTCAGAGATGTCAACTGCTGGTGTCTGAGGCCTAAGGGCCACCTACCACCGGGTCCTTGATAAAGTGGAGCTCATGCTGCCTGAGAAACTGAGACCATTGTACAACCACCCGGCAGGTCTCAAAACAGTTTTTTTCTGGGCTCCAATTATGAAATGAGGGTTGGTGTGTGCTGGATTGGCTGAGATGGCCAGACCTGCGGAAAAACTCAGCACAGCTCAATCTGCTGTTCTGATGGCTACAGGGTTTATTTGGTCAAGATACTCACTTGTCATTATTCCAAAACACTGGAGTCTGTTTGCTGTTAATTTCTTCGGTAGGGCAGGAGGAGCCTCTCAGCTCTTCCGTATTTGGAGATATAATCAAGAAGTACAAGCTAATGCAAACAAATAAGAGCTCTTGATCCTTCTAACAATCTAGATGTGAATATAACCACTGAGACTCAGTTTGATTAATTATTCGATTATTGGTAAGGTGATGCTAACTGTTCTCGTGACTAGAAGGCACTAAAAAAAATCTAAGTTAACTGGGAGCTAGTACTTGATTCAGCAGAAAAATAAAGCAAATTTTTAATTAAAAAAAGGAAGAGACTAGATCACTTTCTTATACCATATACAAGAATAAACACAAAAAGGATTATTAAAGACTTAAATATAAGACCCAAAACTATAAAACTCCTAGAAGAAAACATAGGCAGTAAACCCTTTGACATCACTTAACAGTTTTTTGGCTATGTCTCCTTGGGCAAGGGAAACAAATGAAAAATAAACAAATGGGACTACATCAAACTAGAAAGTTTTGGCATAGCAAAGGAAACAATCAACAAATGAAAATACAACCTACTGATTGGGAGACAATATTCACCAATGACACATCCAATAAGGGGTTAATATCCAAAATTTATGAAGAACTCATACAACTTAACACCAAAAAACAAACAACCCAATTAAAAAATGGGCAGAGGACATGAAGACACATTTCACCAAAGAGGATATGCAAATGCCAAGATGTTCAACATCACTAATCATCAGAGAAATGCAAATTAAAATCACAAAGAGATATCACCTGTCAGAATCGCTATCATAAATAAATAAAACAACAAGTGTTGGCAAGGACATGGAGGAGAAAAGGGAACTTTTGTGCACTGTTGGTGGGGATGCAAATTGGTGCAGACACTATGGAAAAAAGCCTGGAGATTCCTCAAAAAATTTAAAATAGAACTAATTTATGACCCAGCAATACCACTTCTGGGTATTTACCCGAAGAAATCCAAAATGCTAATTCGAAAAAATATATATGCATCCCTATGTTCATTGCAGTGCTATTTACAACAGCCAAGATATGGCAGCAACCTAACTGCCCATCTGTAGACAACTGGATAAAGAAGTAATACATATATACAGTGGAATATTACAAAGCCACAAAAAGAATGAAATCTTACCATTTGTGACAACATGGATGGACCAGGAGGAAATTATGCTAAGTGAAATAAGTCAGACAAAGATAAATACCACATTATCTCACTATGTGTAGAATCTAAAGAACAAAATAAACAAACAAACGAAACAAACAGACTCATAGATACAGAGAATAAACTGATGGTTGCCAAATGGGAAGGGGGTTGGGGGCCTAAGGTGAAGGGATTAAGAAGTACAAATTGGTAGTTACAAAATAGTCACGGGGATGTAGAGTACAGTATAGGGAATATAGTCAATAATATTTTAACAACTATGTATAGTGCCAAGGGGGTACTAGACTAATCAGGGGGATCACTTCACAAATTATATAAATGTCTAACTATGACGCTGTACACCTGAAATTAATATATAATACTGAATGTCAATTGTAATTGAAAAATAAAAATAAAATGAATTTTAAAAATTACTACCTGAAATATACATTATGGAAAAACGATAAGGAAAAATGCAAAGATGAAAGTTACAATTCCTGATGTTCCCTCTAAACATATCCACTGCTAATGTTTTAGTGTTCCCGCCCATACACATAACACCCAAAACCTTTTTCTTTCTAGATATTGTACTGAATATGTTTTCTAACTTGCTTTTTAAACTTAATAATACTTCATAAAGATTTTTCCATTTCAATAAATTACTTTTTTTTTTTTTATTCCTGATCAGCCTGGCTAGAGGTTTATCCATTTTATTTGTCTTTTCAGAGAAGCAGCTTTTGGTGTCATTGATTTTTTTTTTTAAAGATTTTATTGGGGAAGGGGAACAGGACTTTATTGGGGAACAATGTGTACTTCCAGGACTTCTTTTTTCCAAGTCAAGTTGTTGTCCTTTCAATCTTAGTTGTGGAGGGTGCTGTTTATCTTCAAGTTCATCTTCAAGTTGTTGTTCTTTCAGTCTTAGTTGTGGAGGGCACAGCTCAACTCCAGGTCCAGTTGCCGTTGCTAGTTACAGGGGGCACAGCCCACCATCCCTTGCGGAAGTCGAACCGGCAACCTTGTGGTTGAGAGGACGCACTCCAACCAACTGAGCCATCGGGGAGCTCAGCGGCAGCTCAGCTCAAGGTGCCGTGCTCAATCTTAGTTGCAGGGGGCGCTGCCCACCATCCCTTGCGGGAGTCGAGGAATTGAACTGGCAACCTTGTGGTTGAGAGGATGCGCTCCAACCAACCGAGCCATCCGGGAGGCAGCTCAGCTCAAGGTGCCCTGTTCAATCTTAGTTGCAGGGGGCACAGCCCACCATCCCTTGCGGGACTCGAGGAATAGAACTGGCAACCTTGTGGTTGAGAGCCCACTGGCCCATGCGGGAATCGAACCGGCAGCCTTCGGAGTCAGGAGCACGGAGCTCTAACTGCCTGAGCCACCGGGCCAGCCCTCAATAAATTACTTCTACTTCAAAAAAATTTTATCCTAATAAAAGAATCAGAAATGCACCCAAATATTTATGTACCAGAATGTTAATCAAAGTATGAGCTCTAACTGGAAAAGTCAGAAACCATCTAAACAGATTAAGTCCAAATAAATTATCCTATATTGACACAATGGAAACTATTCAGCCATAAAAAAATGAAGTTTTTGGAAAATACCTAATGAACTAGAATTTTAACAATAAATAAATAGCAGGAAAAGCAGGTTTCAAAGCAGTATATATAATATAATGCAAACTGTAATACAGGCACACAAACATGGAAAGAAAAAAGACTGGAGGGAAATACACCAAGATATTAACCACTGAACCATTGTTATGTTTGGATGATTTTTATTCTCTTTTCATACTCTCAGCATGTTGAATTTTTCTTTAAAAAACATGCATTTAAATATTACTAAAAAGTCTTTCTTTAAAAAACATAATCAGAAAAAAGAATTTTAAGTAGTATTTCCTCTCTACATCCGTTTTGGAAGTTATATGAGATGTTTGTGGAAGTATGTTTGTAAACTCTAAGATGATATTACAAGAGTACAGTCATATCATCATTATTAGAGAGGTCCAAGTACTCACTGTCAATAGACAAAAATTAAATAATTCAGCTTTGGAGCAAAGAACAAAGAAAGGTGTTTCTGAAAACAACTGGGCCCAAAAAATTCAATTTTGTTGGCCTTGGTTGACTTTCCACACCCCAAATGTGCTTTTGATGCTTTCTTCTCTTTTCCATATTAACAGTACCTGATAATATGGGTCAGAATCGGTTCCACAGTCCTTAAAATTATTTTAGCTGCACCACGTTTTGTTTCTATAAGGTGAGAAAGAATGTGCCACTACTCTGCCCAATTAGATACACAACTAAAATGTCTACATGGCTGTAGGAGTCAAGTCAAATGTGTTGTGTTTGCTAAGTATGACAAATGAGCTTAAAGTGCATTTATCTCTCTATTCAATTACAAAGCTCCCAGTCCATTAGATAAACTTAAAATTTATAAACTGCTAAAGAAGAGAGCAAAGCTGGAAAACATGACACACAGTCAAACGTCAACTTGGGAAAATATAGGACAATGGGAGTATATAAGATAATTACAGAAAATAGAGGTATAAAAGACAGAATTTTAAAGTGTGTTCACTGGATTACTGTGGCTTTGTTGGAGTCAATCAGCCTCAGAGAGAAAGAGCCAGAGTACATCCACAAAGCTGTTTTAAAACTGAGATCATGAGTAGATTATTTGCATAGGGTTAAGTGCTTTGTCTCCACATCCCCACCCCCATTCTGGGTGATAAGAAAATTTACCCAAATTTCCACCCATGGATTTTTTAGGTCTATTCTATGTATAGAATCCAAGCTTCTACAGGGCATCATTAGGCTTGATGATGTCTAATACAGTCCAAACGCAAAAATAGAAGAACTCAGTGATTATCTCTATAACGTCTACATGCAAACTCAAAAATTACTTATATTGAGGTCAATCAGTCAAATGGTAAACTGATAAACTTGATAAATGAAAACAATGAGGACAATCCAATGAATAGATCTATATTTAAAAAAAAGAATGTAATCCTTATTAGAATCCTTATTATATTTTGAATCAACTATCACTACCTTACTTCACTTAAAGATTCTTCCTATTTTCATAGTTTAAACTATTGAAGAAGATAAAGTCATCAGCTATTTGCTTCTTTTTTCCCATTAGTTTCAGGTGTACAAAACAACATAGTGATTAGACATTTATATACCTCACAAAGTGATCACCCCAATAAGTCTATTACCCATCTGACACCATACATAGTTATTACAATATTATTGACTATATTCCCTATGCTGTAATTTACATCCTTGTGACTATTTTTAAATTATAGTTGGGGCCAGCCCAGTGGCTCAGGTGGTTGGAGCTCCATGCTCCTAATGCAGAAGGCTGCCGGTTCGATTCCCACATGGGCCAGTGGGCTCTCAGCCCCAAGGTTTCCAGTTCAACTCCTTGAGTCCCACAAGGGATGGTGGACCCTCTGCAACTAACAACGGCACCCTCTGCAACTAACAACGGCAACTGGACCTGGAGCTGAGCTGTGCCCTCCACAACTAAGACTGAAAGGACAACTTGACTTGGAAAAAGTCCTGGAAGTACACACTCTTCCCCAATAAAGTCCTATTTCCCAATAAAGTCCTGTCCCCCTTCCCCAATAAAATCTTACATAAAAAAAAATTATAGTTGACATTCAATATTCTTTTACATTAGTTTCAGGTGTACAGCATTGTGCTGAGACATTTATATAATGTATGAAGTGATCCCCCAGATAAGTCTAGTACCCATCAACTATTTTCTTGTAAGAAAATTTTTGTATACAATCCCATCAAACTGAATATAAAGGTGAGGGGGAAAACAGAACAAGTCCACTAAAAGAAAGCACTGTAAAAGAAGGAACAAAAAAAATGATATTTCTACCCCAATGTTTATGGCCACATATCTAAGAAAGAAAAAATAAACACAACTTTTATGAGCACAGTAGCTGACTTTGAGGTAAATGGTAATATGCCCCTCATATGATAGAAAATCAGGTCAGGTCCGCAAGGAGAAATTAGATATCCTGATGGACGCTAGCAGTGAATGATCTCCTCTTGTACTTAACTGAGGCTATTAAATAATTTTTCACTCACTCAACCTCAACAATGTTCACGTGAACTTTCAGCAACCTATTAATATGACTTGAAAGCAAAATACTGATGTTAACTGTGCAACCACAGTCAGTTTCTCAGAAATGTAAACCTACCTTGGCAGGTCACCAGCCACATTGGGCCACATATTCACTTCCACAGTTCCATAGTAAAAATCAAAGGCCTACAGGCAGCACTTTATTGCTTTCAGCTACACACACTGAATAGATTACAACAATAACAACCTCCCCTATTTGAATAATGATTTCTAAACATGAAACGACCAATCGACATTGACGTTTGCCTTGCCTACCTGTTTAGTTTTGCTAATTCAATCTTCTATTTGATAACAAGGAAAAATTACATAATGTGATCAATCCCCTGTGGGAAAAGACTGGTTGTTTTTCCAGGAAATTGTGAATGACATCTATCCAAATATGAGGAAAATAGTCATAAAGACAATGAAAACAACCTAAAGTATTACAACAGGAATGTGTTGCAACTTTTAGAATCACTGGCAGTGACGCCAGAACAAAATTATTTAAAACAAATTGAGGTACTAGTATCACCGTGAATTGTAGAGCTTATTCTGAGATTTAACCAAAAAATAAATAAATAAATAAAATCAGCTTTCCACTTCAGTATATTGACTTGATCTGTATTACTACATTCTAAACATACCCAGTTGTTTGAAAGCCCAGCAAAGTTACTTGTTTACTGCAAGGAACATGCTTTTTAAAATCATTAACCAATTTGCAACCATTTGAGAACCTCTCTGCCCTGAGATATTTCAAGAAGGACAAGTCTGTTAATCATTTGGTCATGCTGCAATTCAATATCAGCAGCGGAATCAAGCTTTAAGCCCCTTTAAATTCTCAAATACCTTCCTGAATCCCTCACAGTATTGCAAAGGGCTTTTCCTGCTCTCACTGTGCACCGACAATCCCCATCAGTATTATATGCACATGCACCATTTGTCGCTGACACTCATCTGGAGACACAGACAGACATGCTCCACTGGAGGACTGATTTCCAGAGAAAAGAGATATTTTAAATGAGAAAAACAATCTACCCTGCATGCTCTAATTGTCTGTGTACTGTGTACAATTTGAAAGAGAGGGAGGAAGGGGGCGGTGGGGAGGAGGCAGCAGACGGATTTTAATCTATAGTTTAAATTAATATACGCAGCATTTTATTTTCAAATGTAAACATTTCCATTTAAATTTAATTTACCTAATTGTTAATGAATTAGCAAACGAACTTAGCAACCAAATCACCTCCTAATTGGATACTAATGAAAACTACTTAACTGCTTATTTTCATGTTGATCATCATGTATGATTCACCAGGGTGAACTACACCCAAAGCCTCTAGCTAGTAAACCTGTACTTTCTATTTTTCACTCTATTACCTGGATCCTCAAAGTTTAAAGTGAAGAATAAAGTTATCTTTTTTCTTCCCTGCAGGGTCAGGGGCAGTGTTTTGCTGCAAACTATAAAGCAGCACAAAACATTTCTGTCAAAGGGCAAGGAGATCACCAGCTCCAAAAAACCTGGACTGTATAAACTCTAAATGCCACTGCTTACTGATGCAATAGTAAAAGAACCTCTCTCCCAAGTTGTTAGCTGAGGCTTCTAAAATCTGCCAGCTTTCAATATAAAGCCTGAAACTGGGCTGGAAAATCTGGAGATGCTTTAGAAAAGGCTTCACAGGATGCCAGAGGGCCCTCCCTCCACTCCCCCTCTCCCGCCCAAATCCCTCCTCCTTTTCCGTTTCTTCAAGGCAGAGGGATGTAGCCAGAGGCAGGGTTTCTTCCTGTGGAATGTATGGCCAATTATGTGTGAGTCCTTAAAGCACTCTAGGCTCCTTTAGTCTGGGGGCCAAGGCTTCCAAATGAGGGTCTTCCCCTCCCCCACCACGATTCCAGCGATAACAATCTTACAATCCATTCTCTTTCCTCTATAAACACAACCCAATGACCTGCTTCCTTTTGTAACTGGTGCCAGACCCTGAGCTGATTTCATCTGCCACCTTTCCTAATCTCTAGCTTGACCTGGGTAACAACCATTTAAATCTGAACCTTGACTAAAATTGTTTCTAGGTGCTACTGAGCAAAAGAGCCCTTAAATCCTGCTAGTTTGCCTATTTTTGCTCCTGAAAGACACTGGACCTTGGATGAGCTCTTTAGAAAGACCATTTCGATGCATCATCTTTCCCCCCCCCCAGAATGAAAGACAAATAATTTTGCTGATTTCCATTTAAATGTACACCAGATATTTTAAATAGCTCTTTGTGGCTTAGTTGCCAATTGAATTAACAAAAGAAGCTGCCCTTGGAGTGCAAATCAGCAAGCATTTACTGAAAACCTGAATTGTGCCCTGCAACTTTGCCCCTAAGAATGAGCAAAGTTACAGACCAAGTCTTTGCTTATAGAGAATTTACTATTTGGCTGTGCCATTAACTCATCATGTGACCTTGGGCAAGTTGTGCAAACAGGAAGGAAACAATGCAGAGGACAGGGTGAAAATGGGAAGATATTCTGCTTGAAGGCAGGAGACATGGTAGAGGAAGGCCTATCCAATCCCTTGAGAGCCTCATTTCCAATCTGACACTCACTAGGTCAGAGAACTCCAAAGAGCTTTGCCCAAATCTGCTTCCATTTTCCCTTCTCCAGATGGCCTAAGATCATATTCGTCTTCTGGTAAAACAGGTCCCTAGGTCCAGCAAAAAACTCAAACCAAGCCATCATTTACTTAAATATAGTTCGAACTTTGCCCCAAATGCCTTCAAAGTCTACTAGTCTAAATTTAGAAATTTATGTGTATGTGTACACATGTATGTGTCATATGTATATACATACATGCGCACATACGTGCACA